>NW_026781723.1:0-196000 GCF_030144855.1 Hypanus sabinus | reverse complement strand
CACTCAGAAACCCTACCCCCTCCCTCAGAAAAACAGTGACAATGACATCAACACTCAGAAACCCTACCCCCTCCCTCACAAAAACAGTGACAATGACATCCACTCAAAAACCCTACCCCCTCCCTCACAAAAACAGTGACAATGACATCAACACTCAGAAACCCTACCCCCTCCCTCACAAAAACAGTGACAATGACATCAACACTCAGAAACCCTACCACCTCCCTCACAAAAACAGTGACAATGACATCAAAACTCAGAAACCCTACCCCTCCCTCACAAAAACAGTTACAATGACATCAAAACTCAGAAACCATACACCCTCCCTCACAAAAACAGTGACAATGACATCAACACTCAGAAACCCTACTCCCTCCCTCACAAAAACAGTGACAATGACATCAAAACTCAGAAACCCTACCCCCACCCTCACAAAAACAGTGACAATGACATCAACACTCAGAAACCCTACTCCCTCCCTCACAAAAACAGTGACAATGACATCAACACTCAGAAACCCTACTCCCTCCCTCACAAAAACAATGACAATGACATCAAAACTTAGAAACCCTACCCCCTCCCTCACAAAAACAGACAATGACATCAACACTCAGAAACCCTACCCCCTCCCTCACAAAAACAGACAATGACATCAACACTCAGAAACCCCACCCCCTCACTCACAAGAACAGTGACAATGACATCAACACTCAGAAACCCTACCACCTCCCTCACAAGAACAGTGACAATGACATCAACACTCACAAACCCTACCACCTCCCTCACAAAAACAGTGACAATGACATCAACACTCTGAAACCCTACCCCCTCCCTCACAAAAACAGTGACAATGACATCAACACTCAGAAACCCTACCCCCTCCCTCACAAAAACAGTGACAATGACATCAACACTCAGAAACCCTACCCCCTCGCTCACAAAAACAGTGACAATGACATCAACACTCAGAAACCCTACCCCTCCCTCACAAAAACAGTGACAATGACATCAAAACTCAGAAACCCTACCCCCTCCCTCAAAAAACAGTGACAATGACATCCACTCAAAAACCCTACCCCCTCCCTCAAAAAAACAGTGACAATGACATCAACACTCAGATACCCTACCCCCTCACTCACAAAAACAGTGACAATGACATCAACACTCAGAAACCCTACCCCCTCCCTCACAAAAACAGTGACAATGACATCAGCACTCAGAAACCCTACCTCCTCCCTCACAAAAACAGTGACAATGACATCAACACTCAGAAACCCTACCCCCTCCCTCACCAAAACAGTGACAATGACATCAACACTCAGAAACCCTACCCACTCCCTCACAAAAACAGTGACAATGACATCAACATTCAGAAACCCTACCCCCACCCTCACAAAAACAGTGACAATGACATCAACACTCAGAAACCCTACCCCCTCACTCACAAAAACAGTGACAATGACATCAACACTCAGAAACCCTAACCATCCCTCACAAAAACAGTGACAATGACATCAACACTCAGAAACCCTAACCATCCCACACAAAAACAGTGACAATGACATCAACACTCAGAAACCCTACCACCTCCCTCACAAAAACAGTGACAATGACATCAACACTCAGAAACCCTACCCCCTGCCTCACAAAAACAGTGACAATGACATCAAAACTCAGAAACCCTACCCCCTGCCTCACAAAAACAGTGACAATGACATCAAAACTCAGAAACCCTACCCCCTCCCACACAAAAACAGTGACAATGACATCAACACTCAGAAACCCTACCCATCCCTCACAAAAACAGTGACAATGACATCAACACTCAGAAACCCTACCCCCTCCCTCACAAAAACAGTGACAATGACATCAACCCTCAGAAACCCTACCCCCTCCCTCACAAAAACAGTGACAATGACATCAACACTCAGAAACCCTACCCCCTCCCACACAAAAACAGTGACAATGACATCAACACTCAGAAACCCTACCCCCTCCCTCACAAAAACAGTAACAATGACATCAAAACTCAGAAAGCCTACCCCCTCCCTCACAAAAACAATGACAATGACATCAAAACTCAGAAACCCTACCCCCTCCCTCACAAAAACAGTGACAATGACATCAACACTAAGAAACCCTCCCCCCTCCCTCACAAAATCAGTGACAATGACATCAACACTCAGAAACCCTACCTCCTCCCTCACAAAAACAGTGACAATGACATCCACTCAAAAACCCTACCCCCTCCCTCACAAAAACAGTAACAATGACATCAAAACTCAGAAACCATACCCCCTCCCTCACAAAAACAGTGACAATGACATCAACACTCAGAAACCGCACCCCCTCCCTCACAAAAACAGTGAAAATGACATCAAAACTCAGAAACCCTACCCCCTCCCTCACAAAAACAGTGACAATGACATCAACACTCAGAAACCCTACCCCCTCCCTCACAAAAACAGTGACAATGACATCCACTCAAAAACCCTACCCCCTCCCTCACAAAAACAGTGACAATGACATCAACACTCAGAAACCCTACCCCCTCCCTCACAAAAACAGTGACAATGACATCAACACTCAGAAACCCTACCACCTCCCTCACAAAAACAGTGACAATGACATCAAAACTCAGAAACCCTACCCCCTCCCTCACAAAAACAGTGACAATGACATCAAAACTCAGAAATCCTACCCCCTCCCTCACAAAAACAGTTACAATGACATCAAAACTCAGAAACCATACACCCTCCCTCACAAAAACAGTGACAATGACATCAACACTCAGAAACCTTACCCATCCCTCACAAAAACAGTGACAATGACATCAACACTCAGAAACCCTACTCCCTCCCTCACAAAAACAGTGACAATGACATCAACACTCAGAAACCCTACCCCCACCCTCACAAAAACAGTGACAATGACATCAACACTCAGAAACCCTACTCCCTCCCTCACAAAAACAGTGACAATGACATCAACACTCAGAAACCCTACTCCCTCCCTCACAAAAACAGTGACAATGACATCAAAACTTAGAAACCCTACCCCAACCCTCACAAAAACAGTGACAATGACATCAACACTCAGAAACCCTACCCCCTCACTCACAAGAACAGTGACAATGACATCAACACTCACAAACCCTACCACCTCCCTCACAAAAACAGTGACAATGACATCAACACTCTGAAACCCTACCCCCTCCCTCACAAAAACAGTGAAAATGACATCAACACTCAGAAACCCTACCCCCTCCCTCACAAAAACAGTGACAATGACATCAACACTCAGAAACCCTACCCCCTCCCTCACAAAAACAGTGACAATGACATCAACACTCAGAAACCCTACCCCCTCGCTCACAAAAACAGTGACAATGACATCAAAACTCAGAAACCCTACCCCTCCCTCACAAAAACAGTGACAATGACATCCACTCAAAAACCCTACCCCCTCCCTCAAAAAACAGTGACAATGACATCAAAACTCAGATACCCTACCCCCTCCCTCACAAAAACAGTGACAATGACATCAACACTCAGAAACCCTACCCCCTCACTCACAAAAACAGTGACAATGACATCAGCACTCTGAAACCCTACCCCCTCCCTCACAAAAACAGTGACAATGACATCAACACTCAGAAACCCTACCTCCTCCCTCACAAAAACAGTGAGAATGACATCAACATTCAGAAACCCTACCCCCTCACTCACCAAAACAGTGACAATGACATCAACACTCAGAAACCCTACCCCCTCCCTCACAAAAACAGTGACAATGACATCAAAACTCAGAAACCCTACCCCCTCCCACACAAAAACTGTGACAATGACATCAACAATCAGAAACCCTAACCATCCCTCACAAAAACAGTGACAATGACATCAACACTCAGAAACCCTACGCCCTCCCTCACAAAAACAGTGACAATGACATCAACACTCAGAAACCCTACCACCTCCCTCACAAAAACAGTGACAATGACATCAACACTCAGAAACCCTACCCCCTGCCTCACAAAAACAGTGACAATGACATCAAAACTCAGAAACCCTACCCCCTCCCACACAAAAACAGTGACAATGACATCAACACTCAGAAACCCTACCCATCCCTCACAAAAACAGTGACAATGACATCAACACTCAGAAACCCTACCCCCTCCCTCACAAAAACAGTGACAATGACATCAACACTCAGAAACCCTACCCCCTCCCTCACAAAAACAGTGACAATGACATCAACCCTCAGAAACCCTACCCCCTCCCTCACAAAAACAGTGACAATGACATCAACACTCAGAAACCCTACCCATCCCTCACAAAAACAGTGACAATGACATCAACACTCAGAAACCCTACCCCTCCCTCACAAAAACAGTGACAATAACATCAACACTCAGAAACCCTACCCCCTCCCACACAAAAACAGTGACAATGACATCAACACTCAGAAACCCTACCCATCCCTCACAAAAACAGTGACAATGACATCAAAACTCAGAAACCCTAACCCCTCACTCACAAAAACAGTGACAATGACATCCACTCAAAAACCCTACACACTCCCTCACAAAAACAGTAACAATGACATCAAAACTCAGAAAGCCTACCCCCTCCCTCACAAAAACAATGACAATGACATCAAAACTCAGAAACCCTACCCCCTCCCTCACAAAAACAGTGACAATGACATCAACACTAAGAAACCCTCCCCCCTCCCTCACAAAATCAGTGACAATGACATCAACACTCAGAAACCCTACCTCCTCCCTCACAAAAACAGTGACAATGACATCAACACTCAAAAACCCTACCCCCTCCCTCACAAAAACAGTAACAATGACATCAAAACTCAGAAACCATACCCCCTCCCTCACAAAAACAGTGACAATGACATCAACACTCAGAAACCCTACCCCCTCCCTCACAAAAACAGTGACAATGACATCAAAACTCAGAAACCATACCCCCTCCCTCACAAAAACAGTGACAATGACATCAACACTCAGAAACCCTACCCCCTCACTCACAAAAACAGTGACAATGACATCAACACTCAAAAACCCTACACCCTCCCTCACAAAAACAGTGACAGTGACATCAAAACTCAGAAACCCTAACCCCTCCCTCACAAAAACAGTGAGAATGACATCAACACTCAGAAACCCTACCCCCTCCCTCACAAAAACAGTGACAATGACATCAACACTCAGAAACCCTACCCCCTCCCTCACAAAAACAGTAACAATGACATCAACACTCAGAAACCATACCCCCTCCCTCACAAAAACAGTGACAATGACATCAACACTCAGAAACCCTACCCCCTCCCTCACAAAAACAGTGACAATGACATCAACACTCAGAAACCCTACTCCCTCCCTCACAAAAACAGTGACAATGACATCAACACTCAGAAACCCTACCCCCTCCCTCACAAAAACAGTGACAATGACATCAACACTCAGAAACCCTACCCCCTCCCTCACAAAAACAGTGACAATGACATCAACACTCAGAAACCCTACCCCCTCACTCACAGAAACAGTGACAATGACATCAACACTCAGAAACCCTACCCCCTCCCTCACAAAAACAGTGACAATGACATCAACACTCAGAAACCCTACCCCCTCCCTCACAAAAACAGTGACAATGACATCAACACTCAGAAACCCTACCCCCTCCCTCACAAAAACAGTGACAATGACATCAAAACTCAGAAACCCTACCGCCTCCCTCACAAAAACAGTGACAATGACATCAACACTCAGAAACCCTACCCCCTCGCTCACAAAAACAGTGACAATGACATCAACACTCAGAAACCATACCCCCTCCCTCACAAAAACAGTGACAATGACATCAACACTCAGAAACCCTACCCACTCCCTCACAAAAACAGTGACAATGACATCAACACTCAGAAACCCTACCCCCTCCCTCACAAAAACAGTGACAATGACATCAACACTCAGAAACCCTACCCCCTCCATCACAAAAACAGTGACAATGACATCAACACTCAGAAACCCTACCCCCTCCCTCACAAAAACAGTGACAATGACATCAACACTCAGAAACCCTACCCCCTCCATCACAAAAACAGTGACAATGACATCAACACTCAGAAACCCTACCACCTCCCTCACAAAAACAGTGACAATGACATCAACACTCAGAAACCCTACCACCTCCCTCACAAAAACAGTGACAATGACATCAACACTCAGAAACCCTACCCACTCCCTCACAAAAACAGTGACAATGACATCAACACTCAGAAACCCTACTCCCTCCCTCACAAAAACAGTGACAATGACATCAACACTCAGAAACCCTACCCCCTCCCTCACAAAAACAGTGACAATGACATCAACACACAGAAACCCTACCCCCTCCCTCACAAAAACAGTGACACTGACATCAACACTCAGAAACCCTACCCCCCTCACAAAAACAGTGACAATGACATCAACACTCAGAAACCCTACCCCCTCCCTCACAAAAACAGTGACAATGACATCAACACTCAGAAACCCTACCCCCTCCCTCACAAAAACAGTGGCAATGACATCAACACTCAGAAACCCTACCCCTTCCCTCACAAAAACAGTGACAATGACATCAACACTCAGAAACCCTACCCCCACCCTCACAAAAACAGTGACAATGACATCAACACTCAGAAACCCTACCCCCTCCCTCACAAAAACAGTGACAATGACATCAATACTCAGAAACCCTACCCCCTCCCTCACAAAAACAGTGACAATCACATCAACACTCAGAAACCCTACCCAATCCCTCACAAAAACAGTGACAATGACGTCAAAACTCAGAAACCCTACCCCCTCCCTCACAAAAACAGTGACAATGACATCAACACTCAGAAACCCTACCCCCTCGCTCACAAAAACAGTGACAATGACATCAAAACTCAGAAACCCTACCCCTCCCTCACAAAAACAGTGACAATGACATCAACACTCAGAAACCCTACCAACTCCCTCACAAAAACAGTGACAATGACATCAACACTCAGAAACCCTACCCCTCCCTCACAAAAACAGTGACAATGACATCAAAACTCAGAAACCCTACTCCCTCCCTCACAAAAACAGTGACAATGACATCAACACACAGAAACACTACCCCCTCCCTCACAAAAACAGTGACAATGACATCAACACACAGAAACCCTACCCCCTCCCTCACAAAAACAGACAATGACATCAACACACAGAAACCCTACCCCCTCCATCACAAAAACAGTGACAATGACATCAACACTCAGAAACCCTACCCCCTCCATCACAAAAACAGTGACAATGACATCAACACTCAGAAACCCTACCCATCCCTCACAAAAACAGTGACAATGACATCAAAACTCAGAAACCCTACCCCCTCCCTCACAAAAACAGTGACAATGACATCAAAACTCAGAAACCCTACCCCCTTCCTCACAAAAACAGTGACAATGACATCAACACTCAGAAACCCTACCCCCTCGCTCACAAAAACAGTGACTATGACATCAAAACTCAGAAACCCTACCCCATCCCTCACAAAAACAGTGACAATGACATCAACACTCAGAAACCCTACCGACTCCCTCACAAAAACAGTGACAATGACATCAACACTCAGAAACCCTACCCCCTCACTCACAAAAACATTGACAATAACATCAACACTCAGAAACCCTACCCCCTCCCTCACAAAAACAGTGACAATGACATCAACACTCAGAAACCCTACCCCCTCCCTCACAAAAACAGTGACAATGACATCAACACTCAGAAACCCTACCCCCTCCCTCACAAAAACAGTGACAATGACATCAACACTCAGAAACCCTACCCCCTCCCTCACAAAAACAGACAATGACATCAACACACAGAAACCCTACCCCCTCCCGCACAAAAACAGTGACAATGACATCAACACTCAGAAACCCTACCCCCTCCCTCACAAAAACAGTGACAATGACATCAACACTCAGAAACCCTACCCCCTCCCTCAGAAAAACAGTGACAATGACATCAACACTCAGAAACCCTACCCCCTCCCTCACAAAAACAGTGACAATGACATCAACACTCAGAAACCCTACCCCCTCCCTCAGAAAAACAGTGACAATGACATCAAAACTCAGAAACCCTACCCCCTCCCTCACAAAAACAGTGACAATGACATCAACACTCAGAAAACCTACCGACTCCCTCACAAAAACAGTGACAATGACATCAACACTCAGAAAACCTACCCCCTCCCTCACAAAAACAGTGACAATGACATCAACATTCAGAAACCCTACCCCCTCCCTCACAAAAACAGTGACAATGACATAAACACTCAGAAACCCTACCCCCTCACTCACAAAAACAGTGACAATGACATCAACACTCAGAAACCCTACCCCCTCCCTCACAAAAACAGTGACAATGACATCAACACTCAGAAACCCTACCCCCTCCCTCACAAAAACAGTGACAATGACATCAAAACTCAGAAACCCTACCCCCTCCCTCACAAAAACAGTGACAATGACATCAAAACTCAGAAACCCTACCCCCTCCCTCACAAAAACAGTGACAATGACATCAACACTCAGAAACCCTACTCCCTCCCTCACAAAAACAGTGACAATGACATCAACACACAGAAACCCTACCCCCCTCCCTCACAATAACAGTGACAATGACATCAACACTCAGAAACCCTACCCCCTCCCTCACAAAAACAGTGACAATTACATCAACACTCAGAAAACCCTACCCGCTCCCTCACAAAATCAGTGACAATGACATCAACACTCAGAAACCCTACCCCTCCCTCACAAAAACAGTGACAATGACATCAACACTCAGAAACCCTACCCCCTCCCTCACAAAAACAGTGACAATGACATCAACACTCAGAAACCCTACCCCCTCCCTCACAGAAACAGTGAGAGTGACATCAACACTCAGAAACCCTACCCCCTCCCTCACAAAAACAGTGACAATGACATCAAAACTCAGAAACCCTACCCCCTCCCTCACAAAAACAGTGACAATGACATCAACACTCAGAAAACCTACCCCTCCCTCACAAAAACAGTGACAATGACATCAAAACTCAGAAACCCTACCCCCTCGCTCACAAAAACAGTGACAATGACATCAACACTCAGAAACCCTACCTCCTCCCTCACAAAAACAGTGACAATGACATCAACACTCAGAAACCCTACCCCCTCCCTCAAAAAACAGTGACAATGACATCAACATTCAGAAACCCTACCCCCTCCCTCACAAAAACAGTGACACTGACATCAACACTCAGAAACCCTACCCCCTCCCTCACAAAAACAGTGACAATGACATCAACACTCAGAAACCCTACCCCCTCCCTCACAAAAACAGTGACAATGACATCAACACTCAGAAACCCTACCTCCTCCCTCACAAAAACAGTAACAATGACATCAACACTCAGAAACCCTACCCCCTCCCTCACAAAAACAGTGACAATGACATCAACACTCAGAAACCCTACCTCCTCCCTCACAAAAACAGTGACAATGACATCAACACTCAGAAACCCTACCCCCTCCCTCACAAAAACAGTAACAATGACATCAACACTCAGAAACCCTACCCCCTCCCTCACAAAAACAGTGACAATGACATCAACACTCAGAAACCCTACCCATCCCTCACAAAAACAGTGACAATGACATCAACACTCAGAAACCCTACCCCCTCCCTCACAAAAACCGTGACAATGACATCAACACTCAGAAACCCTACCACCTCCCTCACAAAAACAGTGACAATGACATCAACACTCAGAAACCCTACCCCCTCCCTCACAAAAACAGTGACAATGACATCAACACTCAGAAACCCTACCCCCTCCCTCACAAAAACAGTGACAATGACACCAAACCCCAAATCTCCTCCCCTCTCACATGAAAGTCAGAAGCAGAATCAGGTTTATTATCACCAACATATGTCGTGAAATTTGTTAACTTAGCAGCAGCAGTTCAATGTAGTAGATGACCTAGTAGAGAGAGAAAAATAATAATAAATAAAATAAAACATACTAAACAAGTGAATCAATGACGTATATTGAATATTGAGCATACAAAAACGTGAGGGTTCAATGTCCATTCAGGAATTGGATTGCAGAGGGGAGGAATCAGTTCCTGAATCGCTGAGTGTGTGGCTTTAGGCTTTAGTGCCTCCTACCTGCTGGTAACAGTGATGAAAGGGCATGTCCTGGGTGCTGGACGTCCTGTGGCGACCCATTTCCTAGCGTATCCGAACCGACTCACAATTAGATAGCCTACAGGGGTTTGCGAGCACAGAGTTTTGGAGCCTCTGCGCCACGGGGGGCAGGTTGACAGAGGCTTAAAAGTGAGGCTGAAGTTTTCGAATAAAGTTTTTTCCTTCGACTGCAGTTACTGACTCCGTGTCGTAATTTTAGCGCTGCGTGTAGCACACCGCTACAATTGGTGACCCCGACGGTCCAAATGATTTTTATACCAGAAATGACCGACGCCGCCTCTGTTCATGCGGTTTCGTTGAAACTGCCGGGTTTCTGGACACAGCGCCCGGACCTATGGTTCCAGCAAGCCGAAGCCCAATTCCACGTTCGCCAGATCACCTCAGAAGACACCCGCTACTACTACGTGGTGAGCTCCCTCGACCAGGACACAGCGGCCCAGGTCGCGGAGTTCGTACAGTCGCCCCCGGCAGACGGCAAGTACACGGAATTCAAAGCCCTGCTCCTCAGGACTTTCGGACTCCGCAAACAGGTCAGTGAATGGGCCAGAACGTGCGCAGAGGCCGACCTCCCAAGCAGGTTCTGGCCCAGACTGTGGACATTGGGGGGTGTATCGCCGGTTCTGGGGGGGGGTTATGTGGCGACCCATTTCCTAGCGTATCCGAACCGACTCACAATTAGATAGCCTACGGGGGTTTGCGAGCACAGAGCTTTGGAGCCTCTGCGCCATGGGGGGCCGGTTGACAGAGGCTTAAAAGTGAGGCTGAAGTTTTCGAATAACGTTTTTTTCCTTCGACTGCAGTTACCGACTCCGTGTCGTAATTTTAGCGCTGCGTGTAGCACACCGCTACAGTGTGTTGTTTCCTCTGGTATTGCAAGTGATCTGTTGATGGAGGTTGCAATAATAGCATCAAGCCCCCTCCCCCCACCCAAAAAGCAGTAACAATAACATCATACCCCAAATCCCTCACCCCTCCCTCACTAAAACAGTGACAATAACATTGACAAAACGCTGGTGGAACGCAGCAGGCCAGGCCGCATCGATAGGGAGAAGCACTGTCGACGTTTCGGGCCAAGACCCTTCGTCAGGACAGACAACACACACAAAATGCTGGTGGAACACAGCTGGCCAGGCAGCATCGATAGGGAGAAGCACTGTTGACGTTTCGGGCCGAGACCCTTCGTCAGGACAGACAACACACACAAAATGCTGGTGGAACACAGCTGGCCAGGCAGCATCGATAGGGAGAAGCACTGTTGACGTTTCGGGCCGAGACCCTTCGTCAGGACAGACAACACACACAAAATGCTGGTGGAACACAGCTGGCCAGGCCGCATCGATAGGGAGAAGCACTGTCGACGTTTCGGGCCAAGACCCTTCGTCAGGACAGACAACACACACAAAATGCTGGTGGAACACAGCTGGCCAGGCCGCATCTATAAGGAGAAGCACTGTCGACGTTTCGGGCCGAGACCCTTCGTCAGGACTAACTGAAAGGAAAGATAGTAAGAGATTTGAAAGTGGGAGGGCGAGGGGGAAATGCGAAATGATAGAAGACTGGAGGGGGTGGGATGAAGCTAAGAGCTGGAAAGGTGATTGGCGAAAGTGATACAGAGCTGGAGAAGGGAGAGGATCATGGGACAGGAGGCCTCGGGAGAAAGAAAAGGGGAGGGGAACAACAGAGGAAGATGGAGAGCAGGCAGAGTGATGGGCAGAGAGGGAGAAAAAAGGGGAGGGGGGAAAATCTAAATATGTCAGGGATGGGGTAAGAAGGGGAGGAGGGGCATTAACGGAAGTTAGAGAAGTCAATGTTCATGCCATCAGGTTGGAGGCTACCCAGCTGGTATATAAGGTGTTGTTCCTCCAACCTGAGTGTGGCTTCATCTTGACAGTAGAGGAGGCCATGGATAGACATATCAGAATGGGAATGGGACATGGAATTAAAATGTGTGGCCACTGGGAGATCCTGCTTTCTCTGGCGGACCAAGCGTAGGTGTTCAGCGAAACGGTCTTCCAGTCTGCGTCGGGTCTCACCAATATATAAAAGGCCACACCGGGAGCACCGGACGCAGTATACCACACCAGCCGACTCACAGGTGAAGTGTCACCTCACCTGGAAGGACTGTCTGGGGCCCTGAATGGTGGTGAGGGAGGAAGTGTAAGGGCAGGTGTAGCACTTGTTCGGCTTACAAGAATGAGTGCCAGGAGGGGGATCGGTGGGAAGGGATTGGGGGGGGGGGGGACGACGAGTGGACAAGGGAGTCACGTAGGGAGCGATCCCTGTGGAAAGCAGAAAGGGTGGGGGGGGGAGGGAAAGATGTGCTTGGTACTGGGATCCCGTTGGAGGTGGCGGAAGTTACGGAGAATTATACGTTGGACCTGGAGGCTGGTGGGGTGGTAGGTGAGGACAAGGGGAACCCTATCCCGATGGGGTGGTGGGCGGATGGGGTGAGGGCAGATGTGCGGGAAATGGGAGAGATGTGTTTGACAGCAGAGTTGATGGTGGAGGAAGGGAAGCCCCTTTGTTTAAAAAAGGAAGACATCTCCTTCGTCCTGGAATGAAAAGCCTCACCCTGAGAGCAGATGCAGCTGATTTTTTTCTCCCTCTCTGCCCATCACTCTGCCTGTTCTCCATCTTCCTCTGGTGTTCCCCTCCACCTTTCTTTCTCCCTAGGCCTCCCGTCCCATGATCCTCTCCCTTCTCCAGCTCTGTATCACTTTGGCCAATCACCTTTCCAGCTCTTAGCTTCACTCCACTCCCTCCGGTCTTCTCCTATCATTTCGCATTTCCCCCTCCCCCCACTACTTTCAAATCTCTTACTATCTTTCCTTTCAGTTAGTCCTGATGAAGGGTCTCAGCCCGAAACGTCGACAGTGCTTCGCCTTATAGATGCTGCCTGGCCTTCTGTGTTCCACCAGCATTTTGTGTGTGGGGCTGTGTAGGAGAGAAGGGTCTCGGCCCGAAACGTCGACAGTGCTTCGCCTTATAGATGCTGCCTGGCCTGCTGTGTTCCAGCATTTTGTGTGCGTTGCTTGAATTTCCAGCATCTGCAGATTTCCTCTTGTTAACAATAACATCAAACCTGAAACCACTACCCCTCTCCCACGCAAGAACAGTGACACTAACTTCAACTCCAAATCCCAACCCCGACCCTCACTGAAACACTCAAACCCACTCCCCTCCCTCACAATAACAGTGACAATGACATCAACACTCAGAAACCCTACCCCCTCCCTCACAAAAACAGTGACAATTACATCAACACTCAGAAAACCCTACCCGCTCCCTCACAAAATCAGTGACAATGACATCAACACTCAGAAACCCTACCCCTCCCTCACAAAAACAGTGACAATGACATCAACACTCAGAAACCCTACCCCCTCCCTCACAAAAACAGTGACAATGACATCAACACTCAGAAACCCTACCCCCTCCCTCACAGAAACAGTGAGAGTGACATCAACACTCAGAAACCCTACCCCCTCCCTCACAAAAACAGTGACAATGACATCAAAACTCAGAAACCCTACCCCCTCCCTCACAAAAACAGTGACAATGACATCAACACTCAGAAAACCTACCCCTCCCTCACAAAAACAGTGACAATGACATCAAAACTCAGAAACCCTACCCCCTCGCTCACAAAAACAGTGACAATGACATCAACACTCAGAAACCCTACCTCCTCCCTCACAAAAACAGTGACAATGACATCAACACTCAGAAACCCTACCCCCTCCCTCACAAAAACAGTGACAATGACATCAACACTCAGAAACCCTACCCCCTCCCTCACAAAAACAGTGACAATGACATCAACACTCAGAAACCCTACCTCCTCCCTCACAAAAACAGTGACAATGACATCAACACTCAGAAACCCTACCTCCTCCCTCACAAAAACAGTGACAATGACATCAACACTCAGAAACCCTACCCCCTCCCTCACAAAAACAGTGACAATGACATCAACACTCAGAAACCCTACCCCCTCCCTCACAAAAACAGTGACAATGACATCAACACTCAGAAACCCTACCCATCCCTCACAAAAACAGTGACAATGACATCAACACTCAGAAACCCTACCCCCTCCCTCACAAAAACCGTGACAATGACATCAACACTCAGAAACCCTACCACCTCCCTCACAAAAACAGTGACAATGACATCAACACTCAGAAACCCTACCCCCTCCCTCACAAAAACAGTGACAATGACATCAACACTCAGAAACCCTACCCCCTCCCTCACAAAAACAGTGACAATGACACCAAACCCCAAATCTCCTCCCCTCTCACATGAAAGTCAGAAGCAGAATCAGGTTTATTATCACCAACATATGTCGTGAAATTTGTTAACTTAGCAGCAGCAGTTCAATGTAGTAGATGACCTAGTAGAGAGAGAAAAATAATAATAAATAAAATAAAACATACTAAACAAGTGAATCAATGACGTATATTGAATATTGAGCATACAAAAACGTGAGGGTTCAATGTCCATTCAGGAATTGGATTGCAGAGGGGAGGAATCAGTTCCTGAATCGCTGAGTGTGTGGCTTTAGGCTTTAGTGCCTCCTACCTGCTGGTAACAGTGATGAAAGGGCATGTCCTGGGTGCTGGACGTCCTGTGGCGACCCATTTCCTAGCGTATCCGAACCGACTCACAATTAGATAGCCTACAGGGGTTTGCGAGCACAGAGTTTTGGAGCCTCTGCGCCACGGGGGGCAGGTTGACAGAGGCTTAAAAGTGAGGCTGAAGTTTTCGAATAAAGTTTTTTCCTTCGACTGCAGTTACTGACTCCGTGTCGTAATTTTAGCGCTGCGTGTAGCACACCGCTACAATTGGTGACCCCGACGGTCCAAATGATTTTTATACCAGAAATGACCGACGCCGCCTCTGTTCATGCGGTTTCGTTGAAACTGCCGGGTTTCTGGACACAGCGCCCGGACCTATGGTTCCAGCAAGCCGAAGCCCAATTCCACGTTCGCCAGATCACCTCAGAAGACACCCGCTACTACTACGTGGTGAGCTCCCTCGACCAGGACACAGCGGCCCAGGTCGCGGAGTTCGTACAGTCGCCCCCGGCAGACGGCAAGTACACGGAATTCAAAGCCCTGCTCCTCAGGACTTTCGGACTCCGCAAACAGGTCAGTGAATGGGCCAGAACGTGCGCAGAGGCCGACCTCCCAAGCAGGTTCTGGCCCAGACTGTGGACATTGGGGGGTGTATCGCCGGTTCTGGGGGGGGGTTATGTGGCGACCCATTTCCTAGCGTATCCGAACCGACTCACAATTAGATAGCCTACGGGGGTTTGCGAGCACAGAGCTTTGGAGCCTCTGCGCCATGGGGGGCCGGTTGACAGAGGCTTAAAAGTGAGGCTGAAGTTTTCGAATAACGTTTTTTTCCTTCGACTGCAGTTACCGACTCCGTGTCGTAATTTTAGCGCTGCGTGTAGCACACCGCTACAGTGTGTTGTTTCCTCTGGTATTGCAAGTGATCTGTTGATGGAGGTTGCAATAATAGCATCAAGCCCCCTCCCCCCACCCAAAAAGCAGTAACAATAACATCATACCCCAAATCCCTCACCCCTCCCTCACTAAAACAGTGACAATAACATTGACAAAACGCTGGTGGAACGCAGCAGGCCAGGCCGCATCGATAGGGAGAAGCACTGTCGACGTTTCGGGCCAAGACCCTTCGTCAGGACAGACAACACACACAAAATGCTGGTGGAACACAGCTGGCCAGGCAGCATCGATAGGGAGAAGCACTGTTGACGTTTCGGGCCGAGACCCTTCGTCAGGACAGACAACACACACAAAATGCTGGTGGAACACAGCTGGCCAGGCAGCATCGATAGGGAGAAGCACTGTTGACGTTTCGGGCCGAGACCCTTCGTCAGGACAGACAACACACACAAAATGCTGGTGGAACACAGCTGGCCAGGCCGCATCGATAGGGAGAAGCACTGTCGACGTTTCGGGCCAAGACCCTTCGTCAGGACAGACAACACACACAAAATGCTGGTGGAACACAGCTGGCCAGGCCGCATCTATAAGGAGAAGCACTGTCGACGTTTCGGGCCGAGACCCTTCGTCAGGACTAACTGAAAGGAAAGATAGTAAGAGATTTGAAAGTGGGAGGGCGAGGGGGAAATGCGAAATGATAGAAGACTGGAGGGGGTGGGATGAAGCTAAGAGCTGGAAAGGTGATTGGCGAAAGTGATACAGAGCTGGAGAAGGGAGAGGATCATGGGACAGGAGGCCTCGGGAGAAAGAAAAGGGGAGGGGAACAACAGAGGAAGATGGAGAGCAGGCAGAGTGATGGGCAGAGAGGGAGAAAAAAGGGGAGGGGGGAAAATCTAAATATGTCAGGGATGGGGTAAGAAGGGGAGGAGGGGCATTAACGGAAGTTAGAGAAGTCAATGTTCATGCCATCAGGTTGGAGGCTACCCAGCTGGTATATAAGGTGTTGTTCCTCCAACCTGAGTGTGGCTTCATCTTGACAGTAGAGGAGGCCATGGATAGACATATCAGAATGGGAATGGGACATGGAATTAAAATGTGTGGCCACTGGGAGATCCTGCTTTCTCTGGCGGACCAAGCGTAGGTGTTCAGCGAAACGGTCTTCCAGTCTGCGTCGGGTCTCACCAATATATAAAAGGCCACACCGGGAGCACCGGACGCAGTATACCACACCAGCCGACTCACAGGTGAAGTGTCACCTCACCTGGAAGGACTGTCTGGGGCCCTGAATGGTGGTGAGGGAGGAAGTGTAAGGGCAGGTGTAGCACTTGTTCGGCTTACAAGAATGAGTGCCAGGAGGGGGATCGGTGGGAAGGGATTGGGGGGGGGGGGGGACGACGAGTGGACAAGGGAGTCACGTAGGGAGCGATCCCTGTGGAAAGCAGAAAGGGTGGGGGGGGGAGGGAAAGATGTGCTTGGTACTGGGATCCCGTTGGAGGTGGCGGAAGTTACGGAGAATTATACGTTGGACCTGGAGGCTGGTGGGGTGGTAGGTGAGGACAAGGGGAACCCTATCCCGATGGGGTGGTGGGCGGATGGGGTGAGGGCAGATGTGCGGGAAATGGGAGAGATGTGTTTGACAGCAGAGTTGATGGTGGAGGAAGGGAAGCCCCTTTGTTTAAAAAAGGAAGACATCTCCTTCGTCCTGGAATGAAAAGCCTCACCCTGAGAGCAGATGCAGCTGATTTTTTTCTCCCTCTCTGCCCATCACTCTGCCTGTTCTCCATCTTCCTCTGGTGTTCCCCTCCACCTTTCTTTCTCCCTAGGCCTCCCGTCCCATGATCCTCTCCCTTCTCCAGCTCTGTATCACTTTGGCCAATCACCTTTCCAGCTCTTAGCTTCACTCCACTCCCTCCGGTCTTCTCCTATCATTTCGCATTTCCCCCTCCCCCCACTACTTTCAAATCTCTTACTATCTTTCCTTTCAGTTAGTCCTGATGAAGGGTCTCAGCCCGAAACGTCGACAGTGCTTCGCCTTATAGATGCTGCCTGGCCTTCTGTGTTCCACCAGCATTTTGTGTGTGGGGCTGTGTAGGAGAGAAGGGTCTCGGCCCGAAACGTCGACAGTGCTTCGCCTTATAGATGCTGCCTGGCCTGCTGTGTTCCAGCATTTTGTGTGCGTTGCTTGAATTTCCAGCATCTGCAGATTTCCTCTTGTTAACAATAACATCAAACCTGAAACCACTACCCCTCTCCCACGCAAGAACAGTGACACTAACTTCAACTCCAAATCCCAACCCCGACCCTCACTGAAACACTCAAACCCACTCCCCTCCCTCACAAAAAGCAACACGTCACCCACCCAAACCCCAACTCGATAATTGGAAACCAGAGACACTGAAAACTGAAGGGAAGGAAGATAAAAGTACATCCTAAGTCTCAGAATTTCAAAAACATCCTCCGTCCTTCCACGCAGAGCGACCACACATGGCAGACCTGCAGCCTTCTAAATATCGCTGAACTGGCTAGCGAATCACTGACCCATGGATTCTGTGGGCAGCTTTCACATACATCTCAATGCATCAATCTTCCTCCAGCATTTTGTGTGTGTTACTCTGTCCATAGACACCCTCTGACCTGCTGAGTTCCTCCAGCATTTTGTGTGTGTTACTCTGACCATAGACAGTGTCTGACCTGCTGAGTTCCTCCAGCATTTTGTGTGTTACTCTGTCCATAGACGCTGTCTGACCTGCTGAGTTATTCCAGCATTTTGTGTGTGTTACTCTGACCATAGACACTGTCTGACCTGCTGAGTTCCTCCAGCATTTTGTGTGTGTTACTCTGTCCAAAGACACAGTCTGACCTGCTGAGTTCCTCCAGCATTTTGTGTGTGTTACTCTGTCCATAGACACTGTCTGACCTGCTGAGTTCCTCCAGCATTTTGTGTGTGTTACTCTGACCATAGACACTGTCTGACCTGCTGAGTTCCTCCAACATTTTGTGTGCGTTACTCTGACCATAGACACTGTCTGACCAGCTGAGTTCCTCCAGCATTTTGTGTGTGTTACTCTGACCATAGACACTGTCTGACCTGCTGAGTTCCTCCAGCATTTTCTGTGTGTTACTCTGACCATAGACACTGTCTGACCTGCTGAGTTCCTCCAGCATTTTGTGTGTGTTACTCCGTCCATAGACACTGTCTGAACTGTTAAGTTCCTCCAGCATTTTGTGTGTGTTACTCTGACCATAGACAGTGTCTGACCTGCTGAGTTCCTCCAGCATTTTGTGTGTGCTACTCTGACCATAGACACTGTCTGACCTGCTGAGTTCCTCCAGCATTTTGTGTGTGTTACTCTGTCCATAGACACTGTCTGACCTGCTGAGTTCCTCCAGCATTTTGTGTGTGTTACTCTGTCCATTGACACTGTCTGACCTGCTGAGTTCCTCCAGCATTTTGTGTGTGTTACTCCGTCCATAGACACTGTCTGACCTGCTGAGTTCCTCCAACATTTTGTGTGTGTTACTCTGTCCATAGACACTGTCTGACCTGCTGAGTTCCTCCAGCATTTTGTGTGCGTTACTCTGACCATAGACACTGTCTGACCTGCTGAGTTCCTCCAGCATTTTGTGTGTGTTACTCTGACCATAGACACTGTCTGACCTGCTGAGTTCCTCCAGCATTTTCTGTGTGTTACTCTGTCCATAGACACTGTCTGACCTGCTGAGTTCCTCCAGCATTTTGTGTGTGTTACTCCGTCCATAGACACTGTCTGAACCGTTGAGTTCCTCCAGCATTTTGTGTGTGTTAGTCTGTCCATAGACACTGTCTGACCTGCTGAGTTCCTCCAGCATTTTGTGTGTGTTACCCTGTCCATAGACACTGTCTAACCTGCTGAGTTCCTCCAACATTTTGTGTGTGTTACTCTGTCCATAGACACTGTCTGACCTGCTGAGTTCCTCCAGCATTTTGTGTGTGTTACCCTGTCCATAGACACTGTCTAACCTGCTGAGTTCCTCCAGCATTTTGTGTGTGTTACTCTGTCCATAGACACTGTCTGACCTGCTGAGTTCCTCCAGCATTTTGTCTGTGTTACTCTGACCACAACCACTGTCTAACCTGCTGAGTTCCTCCAGCATTTTGTATGTGTTACTCTGACCATAGACACTGTCTGACCTGCTGAGTTCCTCCAGCATTTTGTGTGTGTTACTCCGTCCATAGACACTGTCTGACCTGCTGAGTTCCTCCAGCATTTTGTCTGTGTTACTCTGACCACAGCCACTGTCTGACCTGCTGAGTTCCTCCAGCATTTTGTGTGTGTTACTCTGACCGTAGACACTGTCTGACCTGCTGAGTTCCTCCAGCATTTTGTCTGTGTTACCCTGTCCATAGACACTGTCTAACCTGCTGAGTTCCTCCAGCATTTTGTGTGTGTTACTCAGTTCATAGACACTGTCTGACCTGCTGAGTTCCTCCAGCATTTTGTCTGTGTTACTCTGACCATAGACACTGTCTGACCTGCTGAGTTCCTCCAGCATTTTGTCTGTGTTACTCTGACCATAGACACTGTCTGACCGGCTCAGTTCCTCCAGCATTTTTTGAGTGTTACTCTGTCCATAGACACTGTCTGACCTGCTGAGTTCCTCCAGCATTTTGTGTGTGTTACTCTGACCACAGCCACTGTCTGACCTGCTGAGTTCCTCCAGCATTTTGTATGTGTTACTCTGACCATAGACACTGTCTGACCTGCTGAGTTCCTCCAGCATTTTGTGTGTGTTACTCCGTCCATAGACACTGTCTGACCTGCTGAGTTCCTCCAGCATTTTGTCTGTGTTACTCTGACCACAGCCACTGTCTGACCTGCTGAGTTCCTCCAGCATTTTGTGTGTGTTACTCTGACCGTAGACACTGTCTGACCTGCTGAGTTCCTCCAGCATTTTGTGTGTGTTACTCTGTCCGTAGACACTGTCTGACCTGCTGAGTTCCTCCAGCATTTTGTGTGTGTTACTCTGTCCATAGACACTGTCTGACCTGCTGAGTTTCTCCAGCATTTTGTATGTGTTACTCTGACCATATACACTGTCTGACCTGCTGAGTTCCTCCAGCATTTTGTGTGTGTTACTCTGTCCGTAGACACTGTCTGACCTGTTGAGTTCCTCCAGCATTTTGTCTGTGTTACTCTGACCACAGCCACTGTCTGACCTGCTGAGATCCTCCAGCATTTTGTGTGTTTTACTCTGTCCATAGACACTATCTGACCTGCTGAGTTCCTACAGCATTTTGTGTGTGTTACTCTGTCCATAGACACTGTCTGACCTGCTGAGTTTCTCCAGCATTTTATGTGTGTTACTCTGACCATAGACACTCTCTGACCTGCTGAGATCCTCCAGCATTTTGTGTGTGTTACTCTGTCCATAGACACTGTCTGACCTGCTGAGTTCCTCCAGCATTTTCTGTGTGTTACTCTGTCCATAGACACTGTCTGACCTGCTGAGTTCCTCCAGCATTTTCTGTGTGTTACTCTGTCCATAGACACTGTCTGACCTGCTGAGTTCCTCCAGCATTTTGTGTGTGTTACTCTGTCCATAGACACTGTCTGACCTGCTGAGTTCCTCCAGCATTTTGTGAGTGTTACTCTGACCATAGACACTGTCTGACCTGCTGAGTTCCTCCAGCATTTTGTGTGTGTTACACCGTCCATAGACGCTGTCTGACCTGCTGAGTTCCTCCAGCATTTTGTGTGTTACTCTGTCCATAGAAGCTGTCTGACCTGCTGAGTTATTCCAGCATTTTGTGTGTGTTACTCTGACCATAGACACTGTCTGACCTGCCGAGTTCCTCCAGCATTTTGTGTGTTACTCTGTCCATAGACGCTGTCTGACCTGCTGAGTTATTCCAGCATTTTGTGTGTGTTACTCTGACCATAGACACTGTCTGACCTGCTGAGTTATTCCAGCATTTTGTGTGTGTTACTCTGACCATAGACACTGTCTGACCTGCTGAGTTCCTCCAGCATTTTGTGTGTGTTACTCTGACCATAGACACTGTCTGACCTGTTGAGTTCCTCCAGCATTTTGTCTGTGTTACTCTGACCACAGCCACTGTCTGACCTGCTGAGATCCTCCAGCATTTTGTGTGTTTTACTCTGTCCATAGACACTATCTGACCTGCTGAGTTCCTACAGCATTTTGTGTGTGTTACTCTGTCCATAGACACTGTCTGACCTGCTGAGTTTCTCCAGCATTTTATGTGTGTTACTCTGACCATAGACACTCTCTGACCTGCTGAGATCCTCCAGCATTTTGTGTGTGTTACTCTGTCCATAGACACTGTCTGACCTGCTGAGTTCCTCCAGCATTTTCTGTGTGTTACTCTGTCCATAGACACTGTCTGACCTGCTGAGTTCCTCCAGCATTTTCTGTGTGTTACTCTGTCCATAGACACTGTCTGACCTGCTGAGTTCCTCCAGCATTTTGTGTGTGTTACTCTGTCCATAGACACTGTCTGACCTGCTGAGTTCCTCCAGCATTTTGTGAGTGTTACTCTGACCATAGACACTGTCTGACCTGCTGAGTTCCTCCAGCATTTTGTGTGTGTTACACCGTCCATAGACGCTGTCTGACCTGCTGAGTTCCTCCAGCATTTTGTGTGTTACTCTGTCCATAGAAGCTGTCTGACCTGCTGAGTTATTCCAGCATTTTGTGTGTGTTACTCTGACCATAGACACTGTCTGACCTGCCGAGTTCCTCCAGCATTTTGTGTGTTACTCTGTCCATAGACGCTGTCTGACCTGCTGAGTTATTCCAGCATTTTGTGTGTGTTACTCTGACCATAGACACTGTCTGACCTGCTGAGTTCCTCCAGCATTTTGTGTGTGTTACTCTGTCCAAAGACACTGTCTGACCTGCTGAGTTCCTCCAGCATTTTGTGTGTGTTACTCTGTCCATAGACACTGTCTGACCTGCTGAGTTCCTCCAGCATTTTCTGTGTGTTACTCTGTCCATAGACACTGTCTGACCTGCTGAGTTATTCCAGCATTTTGTGTGTGTTACTCTGACCATAGACACTGTCTGACCTGCTGAGTTCCTCCAGCATTTTGTGTGTGTTACTCTGACCATAGACACTGTCTGACCTGCTGAGTTCCTCCAGCATTTTGTGTGCGTTACTCTGACCATAGACACTGTCTGACCTGCTGAGTTCCTCCAGCATTTTGTGTGTGTTACTCTGACCATAGACACTGTCTGACCTGCTGAGTTCCTCCAGCATTTTCTGTGTGTTACTCTGTCCATAGACACTGTCTGACCTGCTGAGTTCCTCCAGCATTTTGTGAGTGTTACTCTGACCATAGACACTGTCTGACCTGCTGAGTTCCTCCAGCATTTTGTGTGTGTTACACCGTCCATAGACGCTGTCTGACCTGCTGAGTTCCTCCAGCATTTTGTGTGTTACTCTGTCCATAGAAGCTGTCTGACCTGCTGAGTTATTCCAGCATTTTTTGTGTGTTACTCTGACCATAGACACTGTCTGACCTGCCGAGTTCCTCCAGCATTTTGTGTGTTACTCTGTCCATAGACGCTGTCTGACCTGCTGAGTTATTCCAGCATTTTGTGTGTGTTACTCTGACCATAGACACTGTCTGACCTGCTGAGTTCCTCCAGCATTTTGTGTGTGTTACTCTGTCCAAAGACACTGTCTGACCTGCTGAGTTCCTCCAGCATTTTGTGTGTGTTACTCTGTCCATAGACACTGTCTGACCTGCTGAGTTCCTCCAGCATTTTCTGTGTGTTACTCTGTCCATAGACACTGTCTGACCTGCTGAGTTATTCCAGCATTTTGTGTGTGTTACTCTGACCATAGACACTGTCTGACCTGCTGAGTTCCTCCAGCATTTTGTGTGTGTTACTCTGACCATAGACACTGTCTGACCTGCTGAGTTCCTCCAGCATTTTGTGTGCGTTACTCTGACCATAGACACTGTCTGACCTGCTGAGTTCCTCCAGCATTTTGTGTGTGTTACTCTGACCATAGACACTGTCTGACCTGCTGAGTTCCTCCAGCATTTTCTGTGTGTTACTCTGTCCATAGACACTGTCTGACCTGCTGAGTTCCTCCAGCATTTTGTGTGTGTTACTCCGTCCATAGACACTGTCTGAACCGTTGAGTTCCTCCAGCATTTTGTGTGTGTTACTCTGACCATAGACAGTGTCTGACCTGCTGAGTTCCTCCAGCATTTTGTGTGTGCTACTCTGACCATAGACACTGTCTGACCTGCTGAGTTCCTCCAGCATTTTGTGTGTGTTACTCTGTCCATAGACACTGTCTGACCTGCTGAGTTCCTCCAGCATTTTGTGTGTGTTACTCTGTCCATTGACACTGTCTGACCTGCTGAGTTCCTCCAGCATTTTGTGTGTTACTCCGTCCATAGACACTGTCTGACCTGCTGAGTTCCTCCAACATTTTGTGTGTGTTACTCTGACCATAGACACTGTCTGACCTGCTGAGTTCCTCCAGCATTTTGTGAGTGTTACTCTGACCATAGACACTGTCTGACCTGCTGAGTTCCTCCAGAATTTTCTGTGTGTTACTCTGTCCATAGACACTGTCTGACCTGCTGAGTTCCTCCAGCATTTTCTGTGTGTTACTCTGTCCATAGACACTGTCTGACCTGCTGAGTTCCTCCAGCATTTTGTGTGTGTTACTCCGTCCATAGACACTGTCTGAACCGTTGAGTTCCTCCAGCATTTTGTGTGTGTTACTCTGTCCATAGACACTGTCTGACGTGCTGAGTTCCTCCAGCATTTTGTGTGTGTTACTCTGTCCATTGACACTGTCTGACCTGCTGAGTTCCTACAGCATTTTGTGTGTGTTACTCCATCCATAGACACTGTCTGACCTGCTGAGTTCCTCCAACATTTTGTGTGTGTTACTCTGTCCATAGACACTGTCTGACCTGCTGAGTTCCTCCAGCATTTTGTGTGTGTTACCCTGTCCATAGACACTGTCTAACCTGCTGAGTTCCTCCAACATTTTGTGTGTGTTACTCTGTCCATAGACACTGTCTGACCTGCTGAGTTCCTCCAGCATTTTGTGTGTGTTACCCTGTCCATAGACACTGTCTAACCTGCTGAGTTCCTCCAGCATTTTGTGTGTGTTACTCTGTCCATAGACACTGTCTGGCCTGCTGAGTTCCTCCAGCATTTTGTCTGTGTTACTCTGACCACAACCACTGTCTGACCTGCTGAGTTCCTCCAGCATTTTGTATGTGTTACTCTGACCATAGACACTGTCTGACCTGCTGAGTTCCTCCAGCATTTTGTGTGTGTTACTCCGTCCATATACACTGTCTGACCTGCTGAGTTCCTCCAGCATTTTGTCTGTGTTACTCTGACCACAGCCACTGTCTGACCTGCTGAGTTCCTCCAGCATTTTGTGTGTGTTACTCTGACCGTAGACACTGTCTGACCTGCTGAGTTCCTCCAGCATTTTGTCTGTGTTACCCTGTCCATAGACACTGTCTAACCTGCTGAGTTCCTCCAGCATTTTGTGTGTGTTACTCTGTCCATAGACACTGTCTGACCTGCTGAGTTCCTCCAGCATTTTGTCTGTGTTACTCTGACCACAGCCACTGTCTGACCTGCTGAGTTCCTCCAGCATTTTGTATGTGTTACTCTGACCATAGACACTGTCGGACCTGCTGAGTTCCTCCAGCATTTTGTGTGTGTTACTCTGACCATAGTCACTCTCTGACCTGCTGAGTTCCTCCAGCATTTTGTGTGTGTTACTCCGTCCATAGACGCTGTCTGACCGGCTCAGTTCCTCCAGCATTTTGTGTGTGTTTCTCTGACCATAGACACTGTCTGACCTGCTGAGTTCCTCCAGCATTTTGTGTGTGTTACTCTGTCCATAGACACTGTCTGACCTGCTGAGTTCCTCCAGCATTTTGTGAGTGTTACTCTGACCATAGACACTGTCTGACCTGCTGAGTTCCTCCAGCATTTTGTGTGTGTTACACCGTCCATAGACGCTGTCTGACCTGCTGAGTTCCTCCAGCATTTTGTGTGTTACTCTGTCCATAGAAGCTGTCTGACCTGCTGAGTTATTCCAGCATTTTGTGTGTGTTACTCTGACCATAGACACTGTCTGACCTGCCGAGTTCCTCCAGCATTTTGTGTGTTACTCTGTCCATAGACGCTGTCTGACCTGCTGAGTTATTCCAGCATTTTGTGTGTGTTACTCTGACCATAGACACTGTCTGACCTGCTGAGTTCCTCCAGCATTTTGTGTGTGTTACTCTGTCCAAAGACACTGTCTGACCTGCTGAGTTCCTCCAGCATTTTGTGTGTGTTACTCTGTCCATAGACACTGTCTGACCTGCTGAGTTACTCCAGCATTTTCTGTGTGTTACTCTGTCCATAGACACTGTCTGACCTGCTGAGTTATTCCAGCATTTTGTGTGTGTTACTCTGACAATAGACACTGTCTGACCTGCTGAGTTCCTCCAGCATTTTGTGTGTGTTACTCTGACCATAGACACTGTCTGACCTGCTGAGTTCCTCCAGCATTTTGTGTGCGTTACTCTGACCATAGACACTGTCTGACCTGCTGAGTTCCTCCAGCATTTTGTGTGTGTTACTCTGACCATAGACACTGTCTGACCTGCTGAGTTCCTCCAGCATTTTCTGTGTGTTACTCTGTCCATAGACACTGTCTGACCTGCTGAGTTCCTCCAGCATTTTGTGTGTGTTACTCCGTCCATAGACACTGTCTGAACCGTTGAGTTCCTCCAGCATTTTGTGTGTGTTACTCTGACCATAGACAGTGTCTGACCTGCTGAGTTCCTCCAGCATTTTGTGTGTGCTACTCTGACCATAGACACTGTCTGACCTGCTGAGTTCCTCCAGCATTTTGTGTGTGTTACTCTGTCCATAGACACTGTCTGACCTGCTGAGTTCCTCCAGCATTTTGTGTGTGTTACTCTGTCCATTGACACTGTCTGACCTGCTGAGTTCCTCCAGCATTTTGTGTGTTACTCCGTCCATAGACACTGTCTGACCTGCTGAGTTCCTCCAACATTTTGTGTGTGTTACTCTGACCATAGACACTGTCTGACCTGCTGAGTTCCTCCAGCATTTTGTGAGTGTTACTCTGACCATAGACACTGTCTGACCTGCTGAGTTCCTCCAGAATTTTCTGTGTGTTACTCTGTCCATAGACACTGTCTGACCTGCTGAGTTCCTCCAGCATTTTCTGTGTGTTACTCTGTCCATAGACACTGTCTGACCTGCTGAGTTCCTCCAGCATTTTGTGTGTGTTACTCTGACCATAGACACTGTCTGACCTGCTGAGTTCCTCCAGCATTTTGTGTGTGTTACTCTGTCCATAGACACTGTCTGACCTGCTGAGTTCCTCCAGCATTTTGTGTGTGTTACTCCGTCCATAGACACTGTCTGAACCGTTGAGTTCCTCCAGCATTTTGTGTGTGTTACTCTGACCATAGACAGTGTCTGACCTGCTGAGTTCGTCCAGCATTTTGTGTGTGCTACTCTGACCATAGACACTGTCTGACCTGCTGAGTTCCTCCAGCATTTTGTGTGTGTTACTCTGTCCATAGACACTGTCTGACGTGCTGAGTTCCTCCAGCATTTTGTGTGTGTTACTCTGTCCATTGACACTGTCTGACCTGCTGAGTTCCTACAGCATTTTGTGTGTGTTACTCCATCCATAGACTCTGTCTGACCTGCTGAGTTCCTCCAACATTTTGTGTGTGTTACTCTGTCCATAGACACTGTCTGACCTGCTGAGTTCCTCCAGCATTTTGTGTGTGTTACCCTGTCCATAGACACTGTCTAACCTGCTGAGTTCCTCCAACATTTTGTGTGTGTTACTCTGTCCATAGACACTGTCTAACCTGCTGAGTTCCTCCAGCATTTTGTGTGTGTTACTCTGTCCATAGACACTGTCTGGCCTGCTGAGTTCCTCCAGCATTTTGTCTGTGTTACTCTGACCACAACCACTGTCTGACCTGCTGAGTTCCTCCAGCATTTTGTATGTGTTACTCTGACCATAGACACTGTCTGACCTGCTGAGTTCCTCCAGCATTTTGTGTGTGTTACTCCGTCCATATACACTGTCTGACCTGCTGAGTTCCTCCAGCATTTTGTCTGTGTTACTCTGACCACAGCCACTGTCTGACCTGCTGAGTTCCTCCAGCATTTTGTGTGTGTTACTCTGACCGTAGACACTGTCTGACCTGCTGAGTTCCTCCAGCATTTTGTCTGTGTTACCCTGTCCATAGACACTGTCTAACCTGCTGAGTTCCTCCAGCATTTTGTGTGTGTTACTCTGTCCATAGACACTGTCTGACCTGCTGAGTTCCTCCAGCATTTTGTGTGTGTTACTCTGACCATAGACACTGTCTGACCTGCTGAGTTCCTCCAGCATTTTGTGTGTGTTACTCTGTCCATAGACACTGTCTGACGTGCTGAGTTCCTCCAGCATTTTGTGTGTGTTACTCTGTCCATTGACACTGTCTGACCTGCTGAGTTCCTACAGCATTTTGTGTGTGTTACTCCATCCATAGACACTGTCTGACCTGCTGAGTTCCTCCAACATTTTGTGTGTGTTACTCTGTCCATAGACACTGTCTGACCTGCTGAGTTCCTACAGCATTTTGTGTGTGTTACTCCATCCATAGACACTGTCTGACCTGCTGAGTTCCTCCAACATTTTGTGTGTGTTACTCTGTCCATAGACACTGTCTGACCTGCTGAGTTCCTCCAGCATTTTGTGTGTGTTACCCTGTCCATAGACACTGTCTAACCTGCTGAGTTCCTCCAACATTTTGTGTGTGTTACTCTGTCCATAGACACTGTCTGACCTGCTGAGTTCCTCCAGCATTTTGTGTGTGTTACCCTGTCCATAGACACTGTCTAACCTGCTGAGTTCCTCCAGCATTTTGTGTGTGTTACTCTGTCCATAGACACTGTCTGGCCTGCTGAGTTCCTCCAGCATTTTGTCTGTGTTACTCTGACCACAACCACTGTCTGACCTGCTGAGTTCCTCCAGCATTTTGTATGTGTTACTCTGACCATAGACACTGTCTGACCTGCTGAGTTCCTCCAGCATTTTGTGTGTGTTACTCCGTCCATATACACTGTCTGACCTGCTGAGTTCCTCCAGCATTTTGTCTGTGTTACTCTGACCACAGCCACTGTCTGACCTGCTGAGTTCCTCCAGCATTTTGTGTGTGTTACTCTGACCGTAGACACTGTCTGACCTGCTGAGTTCCTCCAGCATTTTGTCTGTGTTACCCTGTCCATAGACACTGTCTAACCTGCTGAGTTCCTCCAGCATTTTGTGTGTGTTACTCTGTCCATAGACACTGTCTGACCTGCTGAGTTCCTCTAGCATTTTGTCTGTGTTACTCTGACCACAGCCACTGTCTGACCTGCTGAGTTCCTCCAGCATTTTGTATGTGTTACTCTGACCATAGACACTGTCGGACCTGCTGAGTTCCTCCAGCATTTTGTGTGTGTTACTCCGTCCATAGACGCTGTCTGACCGGCTCAGTTCCTCCAGCATTTTGTGTGTGTTTCTCTGACCATAGACACTGTCTGCCCTGCTGAGTTCCTCCAGCATTTTTTGAGTGTTACTCTGACCATAGACACTGTCTGACCTGTTGAGATCCTCCAGCATTTTGTGTGTGTTACTCTGTCCATAGACACTGTCTGACCTGCTGAGTTCCTCCAGCATTTTGTGTGTGTTACTCTGTCCATAGACAGTGTCTGACCTGCTGAGTTCCTCCAGCATTTTGTGTGTGTTACTCTGTCCATAGACACTGTCTGACCTGCTGAGTTCCTCCAGCATTTTGTTTGTGTTACTCTGTCCATAGACACTGTCTGACCTGCTGAGTTCCTCCAGCATTTTGTGAGTGTTACTCTGACCATAGACACTGTCTGACCTGCTGAGTTCCTCCAGCATTTTGTGTGTGTTACACCGTCCATAGACACTGTCTGTCCTGCTGAGTTCCTCCAACATTTTGTTTGTGTTACTCTGTCCATAGACACTGTCTGACCTGCTGAGTTCCTCCAGCATTTTGTTTGTGTTACTCTGTCCATAGACGCTGTCTGACCTGCTGAGTTCCTCCAGCATTTTGTGTGTTACTCTGTCCATAGAAGCTGTCTGACCTGCTGAGTTATTCCAGCATTTTGTGTGTGTTACTCTGACCATAGACACTGTCTGACCTGCCGAGTTCCTCCAGCATTTTGTGTGTTACTCTGTCCATAGACGCTGTCTGACCTGCTGAGTTATTCCAGCATTTTGTGTGTGTTACTCTGACCATAGACACTGTCTGACCTGCTGAGTTCCTCCAGCATTTTGTGTGTGTTACTCTGTCCAAAGACACTGTCTGACCTGCTGAGTTCCTCCAGCATTTTGTGTGTGTTACTCTGTCCATAGACACTGTCTGACCTGCTGAGTTCCTCCAGCATTTTCTGTGTGTTACTCTGTCCATAGACACTGTCTGACCTGCTGAGTTATTCCAGCATTTTGTGTGTGTTACTCTGACCATAGACACTGTCTGGCCTGCTGAGTTCCTCCAGCATTTTGTCTGTGTTACTCTGACCACAACCACTGTCTGACCTGCTGAGTTCCTCCAGCATTTTGTATGTGTTACTCTGACCATAGACACTGTCTGACCTGCTGAGTTCCTCCAGCATTTTGTGTGTGTTACTCTGACCATAGACACTGTCTGACCTGCTGAGTTCCTCCAGCATTTTGTGTGTGTTACTCTGTCCATAGACACTGTCTGACCTGCTGAGTTCCTCCAGCATTTTGTGTGTGTTACTCCGTTCATAGACACTGTCTGAACCGTTGAGTTCCTCCAGCATTTTGTGTGTGTTACTCTGACCATAGACAGTGTCTGACCTGCTGAGTTCCTCCAGCATTTTGTGTGTGCTACTCTGACCATAGACACTGTCTGACCTGCTGAGTTCCTCCAGCATTTTGTGTGTGTTACTCTGTCCATAGACACTGTCTGACCTGCTGAGTTCCTCCAGCATTTTGTGTGTGTTACTCTGTCCATTGACACTGTCTGCCCTGCTGAGTTCCTCCAGCATTTTGTGTGTGTTACTCTGACCATAGACACTGTCTGACCTGCTGAGTTCCTCCAGAATTTTCTGTGTGTTACTCTGTCCATAGACACTGTCTGACCTGCTGAGTTCCTCCAGCATTTTCTGTGTGTTACTCTGTCCATAGACACTGTCTGACCTGCTGAGTTCCTCCAGCATTTTGTGTGTGTTACTCCGTCCATAGACACTGTCTGAACCGTTGAGTTCCTCCAGCATTTTGTGTGTGTTACTCTGACCATAGACAGTGTCTGACCTGCTGAGTTCCTCCAGCATTTTGTGTGTGCTACTCTGACCATAGACACTGTCTGACCTGCTGAGTTCCTCCAGCATTTTGTGTGTGTTACTCTGTCCATAGACACTGTCTGACGTGCTGAGTTCCTCCAGCATTTTGTGTGTGTTACTCTGTCCATTGACACTGTCTGACCTGCTGAGTTCCTACAGCATTTTGTGTGTGTTACTCCATCCATAGACACTGTCTGACCTGCTGAGTTCCTCCAGCATTTTGTTTGTGTTACTCTGTCCATAGACACTGTCTGACCTGCTGAGTTCCTCCAGCATTTTGTGAGTGTTACTCTGACCATAGACACTGTCTGACCTGCTGAGTTCCTCCAGCATTTTGTGTGTGTTACACCGTCCATAGACGCTGTCTGACCTGCTGAGTTCCTCCAGCATTTTGTGTGTTACTCTGTCCATAGAAGCTGTCTGACCTGCTGAGTTATTCCAGCATTTTGTGTGTGTTACTCTGACCATAGACACTGTCTGACCTGCCGAGTTCCTCCAGCATTTTGTGTGTGTTACTCTGACCATAGACAGTGTCTGACCTGCTGAGTTCCTCCAGCATTTTGTGTGTGCTACTCTGACCATAGACACTGTCTGACCTGCTGAGTTCCTCCAGCATTTTGTGTGTGTTACTCTGTCCATAGACACTGTCTGACGTGCTGAGTTCCTCCAGCATTTTGTGTGTGTTACTCTGTCCATTGACACTGTCTGACCTGCTGAGTTCCTACAGCATTTTGTGTGTGTTACTCCATCCATAGACACTGTCTGACCTGCTGAGTTCCTCCAACATTTTGTGTGTGTTACTCTGTCCATAGACACTGTCTGACCTGCTGAGTTCCTCCAGCATTTTGTGTGTGTTACCCTGTCCATAGACACTGTCTAACCTGCTGAGTTCCTCCAACATTTTGTGTGTGTTACTCTGTCCATAGACACTGTCTGACCTGCTGAGTTCCTCCAGCATTTTGTGTGTGTTACCCTGTCCATAGACACTGTCTAACCTGCTGAGTTCCTCCAGCATTTTGTGTGTGTTACTCCGTCCATAGACACTGTCTGACCTGCTGAGTTCCTCCAGCATTTTGTCTGTGTTACTCTGACCACAGCCACTGTCTGACCTGCTGAGTTCCTCCAGCATTTTGTGTGTGTTACTCTGACCGTAGACACTGTCTGACCTGCTGAGTTCCTCCAGCATTTTGTCTGTGTTACCCTGTCCATAGACACTGTCTAACCTGCTGAGTTCCTCCAGCATTTTGTGTGTGTTACTCTGTCCATAGACACTGTCTGACCTGCTGAGTTCCTCCAGCATTTTGTCTGTGTTACTCTGACCACAGCCACTGTCTGACCTGCTGAGTTCCTCCAGCATTTTGTATGTGTTACTCTGACCATAGACACTGTCTGACCTGCTGAGTTCCTCCAGCATTTTGTGTGTGTTACTCTGTCCATAGACACTGTCTGACCTGCTGAGTTCCTCCAGCATTTTGTGTGTGTTACTCTGTCCATAGACACTGTCTGACCTGCTGAGTTCCTCCAGCATTTTGTGAGTGTTACTCTGACCATAGACACTGTCTGACCTGCTGAGTTCCTCCAGCATTTTGTGTGTGTTACACCGTCCATAGACGCTGTCTGACCTGCTGAGTTCCTCCAGCATTTTGTGTGTTACTCTGTCCATAGAAGCTGTCTGACCTGCTGAGTTATTCCAGCATTTTGTGTGTGTTACTCTGACCATAGACACTGTCTGACCTGCCGAGTTCCTCCAGCATTTTGTGTGTTACTCTGTCCATAGACGCTGTCTGACCTGCTGAGTTATTCCAGCATTTTGTGTGTGTTACTCTGACCATAGACACTGTCTGACCTGCTGAGTTCCTCCAGCATTTTGTGTGTGTTACTCTGTCCAAAGACACTGTCTGACCTGCTGAGTTCCTCCAGCATTTTGTATGTGTTACTCTGACCATAGACACTGTCTGACCTGCTGAGTTCCTCCAGCATTTTGTGTGTGTTACTCTGACCATAGACACTGTCTGACCTGCTGAGTTCCTCCAGCATTTTCTGTGTGTTACTCTGTCCATAGACACTGTCTGACCTGCTGAGTTCCTCCAGCATTTTGTGTGTGTTACTCCGTCCATAGACACTGTCTGAACCGTTGAGTTCCTGCAGCATTTTGTGTGTGTTACTCTGACCATAGACAGTGTCTGACCTGCTGAGTTCCTCCAGCATTTTGTGTGTGCTACTCTGACCATAGACACTGTCTGACCTGCTGAGTTCCTCCAGCATTTTGTGTGTGTTACTCTGTCCATAGACACTGTCTGACCTGCTGAGTTCCTCCAGCATTTTGTGTGTGTTACTCTGTCCATTGACACTGTCTGACCTGCTGAGTTCCTCCAGCATTTTGTGTGTTACTCCGTCCATAGACACTGTCTGACCTGCTGAGTTCCTCCAACATTTTGTGTGTGTTACTCTGACCATAGACACTGTCTGACCTGCTGAGTTCCTCCAGCATTTTGTGTGTGTTACTCTGACCATAGACACTGTCTGACCTGCTGAGTTCCTCCAGAATTTTCTGTGTGTTACTCTGTCCATAGACACTGTCTGACCTGCTGAGTTCCTCCAGCATTTTCTGTGTGTTACTCTGTCCATAGACACTGTCTGACCTGCTGAGTTCCTCCAGCATTTTGTGTGTGTTACTCCGTCCATAGACACTGTCTGAACCATTGAGTTCCTCCAGCATTTTGTGTGTGTTACTCTGACCATAGACAGTGTCTGACCTGCTGAGTTCCTCCAGCATTTTGTGTGTGCTACTCTGACCATAGACACTGTCTGACCTGCTGAGTTCCTCCAGCATTTTGTGTGTGTTACTCTGTCCATAGACACTGTCTGACGTGCTGAGTTCCTCCAGCATTTTGTGTGTGTTACTCTGTCCATTGACACTGTCTGACCTGCTGAGTTCCTACAGCATTTTGTGTGTGTTACTCCATCCATAGACACTGTCTGACCTGCTGAGTTCCTCCAACATTTTGTGTGTGTTACTCTGTCCATAGACACTGTCTGACCTGCTGAGTTCCTCCAGCATTTTGTGTGTGTTACCCTGTCCATAGACACTGTCTAACCTGCTGAGTTCCTCCAACATTTTGTGTGTGTTACTCTGTCCATAGACACTGTCTGACCTGCTGAGTTCCTCCAGCATTTTGTGTGTGTTACCCTGTCCATAGACACTGTCTAACCTGCTGAGTTCCTCCAGCATTTTGTGTGTGTTACTCTGTCCATAGACACTGTCTGGCCTGCTGAGTTCCTCCAGCATTTTGTCTGTGTTACTCTGACCACAACCACTGTCTGACCTGCTGATATCCTCCAGCATTTTGTATGTGTTACTCTGACCATAGACACTGTCTGACCTGCTGAGTTCCTCCAGCATTTTGTGTGTGTTACTCCGTCCATAGACACTGTCTGACCTGCTGAGTTCCTCCAGCATTTTGTCTGTGTTACTCTGACCACAGCCACTGTCTGACCTGCTGAGTTCCTCCAGCATTTTGTGTGTGTTACTCTGACCGTAGACACTGTCTGACCTGCTGAGTTCCTCCAGCATTTTGTCTGTGTTACCCTGTCCATAGACACTGTCTAACCTGCTGAGTTCCTCCAGCATTTTGTGTGTGTTACTCTGTCCATAGACACTGTCTGACCTGCTGAGTTCCTCCAGCATTTTGTCTGTGTTACTCTGACCACAGCCACTGTCTGACCTGCTGAGTTCCTTCAGCATTTTGTATGTGTTACTCTGACCATAGACACTGTCTGACCTGCTGAGTTCCTCCAGCATTTTGTGTGTGTTACTCTGACCATAGACACTCTCTGACCTGCTGAGTTCCTCCAGCATTTTGTGTGTGTTACTCCGTCCATAGACGCTGTCTGACCGGCTCAGTTCCTCCAGCATTTTGTGTGTGTTTCTCTGACCATAGACTCTGTCTGCCCTGCTGAGTTCCTCCAGCATTTTTTGAGTGTTACTCTGACCATAGACACTATCTGACCTGCTGAGTTCCTACAGCATTTTGAGTGTATTACTCTGTCCATAGACACTGTCTGACCTGCTGAGTTCCTCCAGCATTTTTTGAGTGTTACTCTGTCCATAGACACTGTCTGACCTGCTGAGATCCTCCAGCATTTTGTGTCTGTTACTCTGTCCATAGACACTGTCTGACCTGCTGAGTTCCTCCAGCATTTTGTGTGTGTTACACCGTCCATAGACACTGTCTGTCCTGCTGAGTTCCTCCAGCATTTTGTGTGTGTTACTCTGACCATAGACACTGTCTGACCTGCTGAGTTCCTCCAGCATTTTGTGTGTGTTACTCTGACCATAGACAGTGTCTGACCTGCTGAGTTCCTCCAGAATTTTGTGTGTTACTCTGTCCATAGACGCTGTCTGACCTGCTGAGTTCCTACAGCATTTTGTGTGTTACTCTGTCCATAGACGCTGTCTGACCTGCTGAGTTATTCCAGCATTTTGTGTGTGTTACTCTGACCATAGAGACTGTCTGACATGCCGAGTTCCTCCAGCATTTTGTGTGTTACTCTGTCCATAGACGCTGTCTGACCTGCTGAGTTATTCCAGCATTTTGTGTGTGTTACTCTGACCATAGACACTGTCTGACCTGCTGAGTTCCTCCAGCATTTTGTGTGTGTTACTCTGTCCAAAGACACTGTCTGACCTGCTGAGTTCCTCCAGCATTTTGTGTGTGTTACTCTGTCCATAGACACTGTCTGACCTGCTGAGTTCCTCCAGCATTTTGTGTGTGTTACTCTGTCCATTGACACTGTCTGACCTGCTGAGTTCCTCCAGCATTTTGTGTGTGTTACTCTGTCCATAGACACTGTCTGACCTGCTGAGTTCCTCCAGCATTTTGTGTGTGTTACTCTGTCCATAGACACTGTCTGACCTGCTGAGTTCCTCCAGCATTTTGTGTGTGTTACTCTGTCCATAGACACTGTCTGACCTGCTGAGTTCCTCCAGCATTTTGTGTGTGTTACTCTGACCATAGACACTCTCTGACCTGCTGAGTTCCTCCAGCATTTTGTCTGTGTTACTCCGTCCATAGACGCTGTCTGACCGGCTCAGTTCCTCCAGCATTTTGTGTGTGTTTCTCTGACCACAGACACTGTCTGCCCTGCTGAGTTCCTCCAGCATTTTGTGAGTGTTACTCTGACCATAGACACTATCTGACCTGCTGAGTTCCTACAGCATTTTGTGTGTATTACTCTGTCCATAGACACTGACTGACCTGCTGAGTTCCTCCAGCATTTTTTGAGTGTTACTCTGTCCATAGACACTGTCTGACCTGCTGAGATCCTCCAGCATTTTGTGTCTGTTACTCTGTCCATAGACACTGTCTGACCTGCTGAGTTCCTCCAGCATTTTGTGTGTGTTACACCGTCCATAGACACTGTCTGTCCTGCTGAGTTCCTCCAGCATTTTGTGTGTGTTACTCTGACCATAGACACTGTCTGACCTGCTGAGTTCCTCCAGCATTTTGTGTGTGTTACTCTGACCATAGACAGTGTCTGACCTGCTGAGTTCCTCCAGAATTTTGTGTGTTACTCTGTCCATAGACGCTGTCTGACCTGCTGAGTTCCTCCAGCATTTTGTGTGTTACTCTGTCCATAGACGCTGTCTGACCTGCTGAGTTATTCCAGCATTTTGTGTGTGTTACTCTGACCATAGAGACTGTCTGACATGCCGAGTTCCTCCAGCATTTTGTGTGTTACTCTGTCCATAGACGCTGTCTGACCTGCTGAGTTATTCCAGCATTTTGTGTGTGTTACTCTGACCATAGACACTGTCTCAGCTGCTGAGTTCCTCCAGCATTTTGTGTGTGTTACTCTGTCCAAAGACACTGTCTGACCTGCTGAGTTCCTCCAGCATTTTGTGTGTGTTACTCTGTCCATAGACACTGTCTGACCTGCTGAGTTCCTCCAGCATTTTGTGTGTGTTACTCTGTCCATTGACACTGTCTGACCTGCTGAGTTCCTCCAGCATTTTGTGTGTGTTACTCTGTCCATAGACACTATCTGACCTGCTGAGTTCCTCCAGCATTTTGTGTGTGTTACTCTGTCCATAGACACTGTCTGACCTGCTGAGTTCCTCCAGCATTTTGTGTGTGTTACTCTGTCCAAAGACACTGTCTGACCTGCTGAGTTCCTCCAGCATTTTGTGTGTGTTACTCTGTCCATAGACACTGTCTGACCTGCTGAGTTCCTCCAGCATTTTGTGTGTGTTACTCTGTCCATTGACACTGTCTGACCTGCTGAGTTCCTCCAGCATTTTGTGTGTGTTACTCTGTCCATAGACACTGTCTGACCTGCTGAGTTCCTCCAGCATTTTGTGTGTGTTACTCTGTCCATAGACACTGTCTGACCTGCTGAGTTCCTCCAGCATTTTGTGTGTGTTACTCTGTCCAAAGACACTGTCTGACCTGCTGAGTTCCTCCAGCATTTTGTGTGTGTTACTCTGTCCATAGACACTGTCTGACCTGCTGAGTTCCTCCAGCATTTTCTGTGTGTTACTCTGTCCATAGACACTGTCTGACCTGCTGAGTTATTCCAGCATTTTGTGTGTGTGTTACTCTGACCATAGACACTGTCTGACCTGCTGAGTTCCTCCAGCATTTTGTGTGTGTTACTCTGTCCATAGACACTGTCTGACCTGCTGAGTTATTCCAGCATTTTGTGTGCGTTACTCTGACCATAGACACTGTCTGACCTGCTGAGTTCCTCCAGAATTTTGTGTGTATTACTCTGACCATAGACACTGTCTGACCTGCTGAGTTCCTCCAGCATTTTGTGTGTGTTACTCTGACCATAGACACTGTCTGACCTGCTGAGTTCCTCCAGCATTTTGTGTGTGTTACTGTGACCATAGACACTGTCTGACCTGTTGAGTTCCTCCAGAATTTTGTGTGTGTTACTCTGACCATAGACACTGTCTGACCTGCTGAGTTCCTCCAGCATTTTGTGTGTGTTACTCTGTCCATAGACACTGTCTGACCTGCTGAGTTCCTCCAGCTTTTTTGTGTGTTACTCTGTCCATTGACACTGTCTGACCTGCTGAGTTCCTCCAGCATTTTGTGTGTGTTAGTCCGTCCATAGACACTGTCTGACCTGCTGAGTTCCTCCAACATTTTGTGTGTGTTACTCTGTCCATAGACACTGTCTGACCTGCTGAGTTCCTCCAGCATTTTGTGTGCGTTACTCTGACCATAGACACTGTCTGACCTGCTGAGTTCCTCCAGCATTTTGTGTGTGTTACTCTGTCCATAGACACTGTCTGACCTGCTGAGTTCCTCCAGCATTTTGTGTGTGTTACACCGTCCATAGACACTGTCTGTCCTGCTGAGTTCCTCCAGCATTTTGTGTGTGTTACTCTGACCATAGACACTGTCTGACCTGCTGAGTTCCTCCAGCATTTTGTGTGTGTTACTCTGACCATAGACAGTGTCTGACCTGCTGAGTTCCTCCAGAATTTTGTGTGTTACTCTGTCCATAGACGCTGTCTGACCTGCTGAGTTCCTACAGCATTTTGTGTGTTACTCTGTCCATAGACGCTGTCTGACCTGCTGAGTTATTCCAGCATTTTGTGTGTGTTACTCTGACCATAGAGACTGTCTGACATGCCGAGTTCCTCCAGCATTTTGTGTGTTACTCTGTCCATAGACGCTGTCTGACCTGCTGAGTTATTCCAGCATTTTGTGTGTGTTACTCTGACCATAGACACTGTCTGACCTGCTGAGTTCCTCCAGCATTTTGTGTGTGTTACTCTGTCCAAAGACACTGTCTGACCTGCTGAGTTCCTCCAGCATTTTGTGTGTGTTACTCTGTCCATAGACACTGTCTGACCTGCTGAGTTCCTCCAGCATTTTGTGTGTGTTACTCTGTCCATTGACACTGTCTGACCTGCTGAGTTCCTCCAGCATTTTGTGTGTGTTACTCTGTCCATAGACACTGTCTGACCTGCTGAGTTCCTCCAGCATTTTGTGTGTGTTACTCTGTCCATAGACACTGTCTGACCTGCTGAGTTCCTCCAGCATTTTGTGTGTGTTACTCTGTCCATAGACACTGTCTGACCTGCTGAGTTCCTCCAGCATTTTGTGTGTGTTACTCTGACCATAGACACTCTCTGACCTGCTGAGTTCCTCCAGCATTTTGTGTGTGTTACTCCGTCCATAGACGCTGTCTGACCGGCTCAGTTCCTCCAGCATTTTGTGTGTGTTTCTCTGACCACAGACACTGTCTGCCCTGCTGAGTTCCTCCAGCATTTTGTGAGTGTTACTCTGACCATAGACACTATCTGACCTGCTGAGTTCCTACAGCATTTTGTGTGTATTACTCTGTCCATAGACACTGACTGACCTGCTGAGTTCCTCCAGCATTTTTTGAGTGTTACTCTGTCCATAGACACTGTCTGACCTGCTGAGATCCTCCAGCATTTTGTGTCTGTTACTCTGTCCATAGACACTGTCTGACCTGCTGAGTTCCTCCAGCATTTTGTGTGTGTTACACCGTCCATAGACACTGTCTGTCCTGCTGAGTTCCTCCAGCATTTTGTGTGTGTTACTCTGACCATAGACACTGTCTGACCTGCTGAGTTCCTCCAGCATTTTGTGTGTGTTACTCTGACCATAGACAGTGTCTGACCTGCTGAGTTCCTCCAGAATTTTGTGTGTTACTCTGTCCATAGACGCTGTCTGACCTGCTGAGTTCCTCCAGCATTTTGTGTGTTACTCTGTCCATAGACGCTGTCTGACCTGCTGAGTTATTCCAGCATTTTGTGTGTGTTACTCTGACCATAGAGACTGTCTGACATGCCGAGTTCCTCCAGCATTTTGTGTGTTACTCTGTCCATAGACGCTGTCTGACCTGCTGAGTTATTCCAGCATTTTGTGTGTGTTACTCTGACCATAGACACTGTCTGAGCTGCTGAGTTCCTCCAGCATTTTGTGTGTGTTACTCTGTCCAAAGACACTGTCTGACCTGCTGAGTTCCTCCAGCATTTTGTGTGTGTTACTCTGTCCATAGACACTGTCTGACCTGCTGAGTTCCTCCAGCATTTTGTGTGTGTTACTCTGTCCATTGACACTGTCTGACCTGCTGAGTTCCTCCAGCATTTTGTGTGTGTTACTCTGTCCATAGACACTATCTGACCTGCTGAGTTCCTCCAGCATTTTGTGTGTGTTACTCTGTCCATAGACACTGTCTGACCTGCTGAGTTCCTCCAGCATTTTGTGTGTGTTACTCTGTCCAAAGACACTGTCTGACCTGCTGAGTTCCTCCAGCATTTTGTGTGTGTTACTCTGTCCATAGACACTGTCTGACCTGCTGAGTTCCTCCAGCATTTTGTGTGTGTTACTCTGTCCATTGACACTGTCTGACCTGCTGAGTTCCTCCAGCATTTTGTGTGTGTTACTCTGTCCATAGACACTGTCTGACCTGCTGAGTTCCTCCAGCATTTTGTGTGTGTTACTCTGTCCATAGACACTGTCTGACCTGCTGAGTTCCTCCAGCATTTTGTGTGTGTTACTCTGTCCAAAGACACTGTCTGACCTGCTGAGTTCCTCCAGCATTTTGTGTGTGTTACTCTGTCCATAGACACTGTCTGACCTGCTGAGTTCCTCCAGCATTTTCTGTGTGTTACTCTGTCCATAGACACTGTCTGACCTGCTGAGTTATTCCAGCATTTTGTGTGTGTGTTACTCTGACCATAGACACTGTCTGACCTGCTGAGTTCCTCCAGCATTTTGTGTGTGTTACTCTGTCCATAGACACTGTCTGACCTGCTGAGTTATTCCAGCATTTTGTGTGCGTTACTCTGACCATAGACACTGTCTGACCTGCTGAGTTCCTCCAGAATTTTGTGTGTATTACTCTGACCATAGACACTGTCTGACCTGCTGAGTTCCTCCAGCATTTTGTGTGTGTTACTCTGACCATAGACACTGTCTGACCTGCTGAGTTCCTCCAGCATTTTGTGTGTGTTACTGTGACCATAGACACTGTCTGACCTGTTGAGTTCCTCCAGAATTTTGTGTTTGTTACTCTGACCATAGACACTGTCTGACCTGCTGAGTTCCTCCAGCATTTTGTGTGTGTTACTCTGTCCATAGACACTGTCTGACCTGCTGAGTTCCTCCAGCTTTTTTGTGTGTTACTCTGTCCATTGACACTGTCTGACCTGCTGAGTTCCTCCAGCATTTTGTGTGTGTTAGTCCGTCCATAGACACTGTCTGACCTGCTGAGTTCCTCCAACATTTTGTGTGTGTTACTCTGTCCATAGACACTGTCTGACCTGCTGAGTTCCTCCAGCATTTTGTGTGCGTTACTCTGACCATAGACACTGTCTGACCTGCTGAGTTCCTCCAGCATTTTGTGTGTGTTACTCTGACCATAGACACTGTCTGACCTGCTGAGTTGCTCCAGCATTTTGTGTGTGTTACTCCGTCCATAGACACTGTCTGACCTGCTGAGTTCCTCCAACATTTTGTGTGTGTTACTCTGTCCATAGACACTGTCTGACCTGCTGAGTTCCTCCAGCATTTTGTGTGTGTTACTCTGACCATAGACAGTGACTGACCTGCTGAGTTCCTCCAGAATTTTGTGTGTTACTCTGTCCATAGACGCTGTCTGACCTGCTGAGTTCCTCCAGCATTTTGTGTGTTACTCAGTCCATAGACGCTGTCTGACCTGCTGAGTTATTCCAGCATTTTGTGTGTGTTACTCTGACCATAGAGACTGTCTGACCTGCCGAGTTCCTCCAGCATTTTGTGTGTTACTCTGTCCATAGACGCTGTCTGACCTGCTGAGTTATTCCAGCATTTTGTGTGTGTTACTCTGACCATAGACACTGTCTGACCTGCTGAGTTCCTCCAGCATTTTGTGTGTGTTACTCTGTCCAAAGATACTGTCTGACCTGCTGAGTTCCTCCAGCATTTTGTGTGTGTTACTCTGTCCATAGACACTGTCTGACCTGCTGAGTTCCTCCAGCATTTTCTGTGTGTTACTCTGTCCATAGACACTGTCTGACCTGCTGAGTTATTCCAGCATTTTGTGTGTGTTACTCTGACCATAGACACTGTCTGACCTGCTGAGTTCCTCCAGCATTTTTTGAGTGTTACTCTGTCCATAGACACTGTCTGACCTGCTGAGATCCTCCAGCATTTTGTGTCTGTTACTCTGTGCATAGACACTGTCTGACGTGCTGAGTTCCTCCAGCATTTTGTGTGTGTTACACCGTCCATAGACACTGTCTGTCCTGCTGAGTTCCTCCAGCATTTTGTGTGTGTTACTCTGACCATAGACACTGTCTGACCTGCTGAGTTCCTCCAGCATTTTGTGTGTGTTACTCTGTCCATAGACACTGTCTGACCTGCTGAGTTCCTCCAGCATTTTGTGTGTGTTACTCTGTCCATAGACACTGTCTGACCTGCTGAGTTCCTCCAGCATTTTGTGAGTGTTACTCTGTCCATAGACACTGTCTGACCTGCTGAGTTCCTCCAGCATTTTGTGTGCGTTACTCTGACCATAGACACTGTCTGACCTGCTGAGTTCCTCCAGCATTTTGTGTGTGTTACTCTGACCATAGACACTGTCTGACCTGCTGAGTTCCTCCAGCATTTTCTGTGTGTTACTCTGTCCATAGACACTGTCTGACCTGCTGACTTCCTCCAGCATTTTCTGTGTGTTACTCCGTCCATAGACACTGTCTGAACCGTTGAGTTCCTCCAGCATTTTGTGTGTGTTACTCTGACCATAGACAGTGTCGGACCTGCTGAGTTCCTCCAGCATTTTGTGTGTGCTACTCTGACCATAGACACTGTCTGACCTGCTGAGTTCCTCCAGCATTTTGTGTGTGTTACTCTGTCCATAGACACTGTCTGACCTGCTGAGTTCCTCTAGCATTTTGTGTGTGTTTCTCCATCCATAGACACTGACTGACCTGCTGAGTTCCTCCAACATTTTGTGTGTGTTACTCTGTCCATAGACTCTGTCTGACCTGCTGAGTTCCTCCAGCATTTTGTGTGTGTTACCCTGTCCATAGACACTGTCTAACCTGCTGAGTTCATCCAGCATTTTGTGTGTGTTCCTCTGTCCATAGACACTGTCTGACCTGCTGAGTTCCTCCAGCATTTTGTCTGTGTTACTCTGACCACAACCACTGTCTGACCTGCTGAGTTCCTCCAGCATTTTGTATGTGTTACTCTGACCATAGACACTGTCTGACCTGCTGAGTTCCTCCAGCATTTTGTGTGTGTTACTCCGTCCATAGACACTGTCTGACCTGCTGAGTTCCTCCAGCATTTTGTCTGTGTTACTCTGACCACAGCCACTGTCTGACCTGCTGAGTTCCTCCAGCATTTTGTGTGTGTTACTCTGATCGTAGACACTGTCTGACCTGCTGAGTTCCTCCAGCATTTTGTCTGTGTTACCCTGTCCATAGACACTGTCTAACCTGCTGAGATCCTCCAGCATTTTGTGTGTGTTACTCTGTCCATAGACACTGTCTGACCAGCTGAGTTCCTCCAGCATTTTGTGAGTGTTACTCTGACCATAGACACTGTCTGACCTGCTGAGTTCCTCCAGCATTTTGTGTGTGTTACACCGTCCATAGACACTGTCTGTCCTGCTGAGTTCCTCCAGCATTTTGTGTGTGTTACTCTGACCATAGACAGTGTCTGACCTGCTGAGTTCCTCCAGCATTTTGTGTGTGTTACTCCGTCCATAGACGCTGTCTGACCGGCTCAGTTCCTCCAGCATTTTGTGTGTGTTACTCTGACCATAGACACTGTCTGACCTGCTGAGTTCCTCCAGCATTTTGTGTGTGTTACTCTGACCATAGACACTGTCTGACCTGCTGAGTTCCTCCAGCATTTTCTGTGTGTTACTCTGTCCATAGACACTGTCTGACCTGCTGACTTCCTCCAGCATTTTCTGTGTGTTACTCCGTCCATCGACACTGTCTGAACTGTTGAGTTCCTCCAGCATTTTGTGTGTGTTACTCTGACCATAGACAGTGTCGGACCTGCTGAGTTCCTCCAGCATTTTGTGTGTGCTACTCTGACCATAGACACTGTCTGACCTGCTGAGTTCCTCCAGCATTTTGTGTGTGTTACTCTGTCCATAGACACTGTCTGACCTGCTGAGTTCCTCCAGCATTTTGTGTGTGTTTCTCCATCCATAGACACTGTCTGACCTGCTGAGTTCCTCCAACATTTTGTGTGTGTTACTCTGTCCATAGACTCTGTCTGACCTGCTGAGTTCCTCCAGCATTTTGTGTGTGTTACCCGGTCCATAGACACTGTCTAACCTGCTGAGTTCATCCAGCATTTTGTGTGTATTCCTCTGTCCATAGACACTGTCTGACCTGCTGAGTTCCTCCAGCTTTTTTGTGTGTTACTCTGTCCATTGACACTGTCTGACCTGCTGAGTTCCTCCAGCATTTTGTGTGTGTTAGTCCGTCCATAGACACTGTCTGACCTGCTGAGTTCCTCCAACATTTTGTGTGTGTTACTCTGTCCATAGACACTGTCTGACCTGCTGAGTTCCTCCAGCATTTTGTGTGCGTTACTCTGACCATAGACACTGTCTGACCTGCTGAGTTCCTCCAGCATTTTGTGTGTGTTACTCTGACCATAGACACTGTCTGACCTGCTGAGTTGCTCCAGCATTTTGTGTGTGTTACTCCGTCCATAGACACTGTCTGACCTGCTGAGTTCCTCCAACATTTTGTGTGTGTTACTCTGTCCATAGACACTGTCTGACCTGCTGAGTTCCTCCAGCATTTTGTGTGTGTTACTCTGACCATAGACAGTGTCTGACCTGCTGAGTTCCTCCAGAATTTTGTGTGTTACTCTGTCCATAGACGCTGTCTGACCTGCTGAGTTCCTCCAGCATTTTGTGTGTTACTCTGTCCATAGACGCTGTCTGACCTGCTGAGTTATTCCAGCATTTTGTGTGTGTTACTCTGACCATAGAGACTGTCTGACCTGCCGAGTTCCTCCAGCATTTTGTGTGTTACTCTGTCCATAGACGCTGTCTGACCTGCTGAGTTATTCCAGCATTTTGTGTGTGTTACTCTGACCATAGACACAGTCTGACCTGCTGAGTTCCTCCAGCATTTTGTGTGTGTTACTCTGTCCAAAGACACTGTCTGACCTGCTGAGTTCCTCCAGCATTTTGTGTGTGTTACTCTGTCCATAGACACTGTCTGACCTGCTGAGTTCCTCCAGCATTTTCTGTGTGTTACTCTGTCCATAGACACTGTCTGACCTGCTGAGTTATTCCAGCATTTTGTGTGTGTTACTCTGACCATAGACACTGTCTGACCTGCTGAGTTCCTCCAGCATTTTTTGAGTGTTACTCTGTCCATAGACACTGTCTGACCTGCTGAGATCCTCCAGCATTTTGTGTCTGTTACTCTGTGCATAGACACTGTCTGACGTGCTGAGTTCCTCCAGCATTTTGTGTGTGTTACACCGTCCATAGACACTGTCTGTCCTGCTGAGTTCCTCCAGCATTTTGTGTGTGTTACTCTGACCATAGACACTGTCTGACCTGCTGAGTTCCTCCAGCATTTTGTGTGTGTTACTCTGACCATAGACAGTGTCTGACCTGCTGAGTTCCTCCAGAATTTTGTGTGTTACTCTGTCCATAGACGCTGTCTGACCTGCTGAGTTCCTCCAGCATTTTGTGTGTTACTCTGTCCATAAACGCTGTCTGACCTGCTGAGTTATTCCAGCATTTTGTGTGTGTTACTCTGACCATAGACACTGTCTGACCTGCCGAGTTCCTCCAGCATTTTGTGTGTTACTCTGTCCATAGACGCTGTCTGACCTGCTGAGTTATTCCAGCATTTTGTGTGTGTTACTCTGACCATAGACACTGTCTGACATGCTGAGTTCCTCCAGCATTTTGTGTGTGTTACTCTGTCCAAAGACACTGTCTGACCTGCTGAGTTCCTCCAGCATTTTGTGTGTGTTACTCTGTCCATAGACACTGTCTGACCTGCTGAGTTCCTCCAGCATTTTCTGTGTGTTACTCTGTCCATAGACACTGTCTGACCTGCTGAGTTATTCCAGCATTTTGTGTGTGTTACTCTGACCATAGACACTGTCTGACCTGCTGAGTTCCTCTCGCATTTTGTGTGTGTTACTCTGACCATAGACACTGTCTGACCTGCTGAGTTCCTCCAGCATTTTGTGTGCGTTACTCTGACCATAGACACTGTCTGACCTGCTGAGTTCCTCCAGAATATTGTGTGTGTTACTCTGACCATAGACACTGTCTGACCTGCTGAGTTCCTCCAGCATTTTCTGTGTGTTACTCTGTCCATAGACACTGTCTGACCTGCTGAGTTCCTCCAGCATTTTGTGTGTGTTACTCTGTCCATAGACACTGTCTGACCTGCTGAGTTCCTCCAGCATTTTGTGTGTGTTACTCTGTCCATTGACACTGTCTGACCTGCTGAGTTCCTCCAGCATTTTGTGTGTGTTACTCCGTCCATAGACACTGTCTAACCTGCTGAGTTCCTCCAACATTTTGTGTGTGTTACTCTGTCCATAGACACTGTCTGACCTGCTGAGTTCCTCCAGCATTTTGTGTGCGTTACTCTGACCATAGACACTGTCTGACCTGCTGAGTTCCTCCAGCATTTTGTGTGTGTTACTCTGACCATAGACACTGTCTGACCTGCTGAGTTACTCCAGCATTTTCTGTGTGTTACTCTGTCCATAGACACTGTCTGACCTGCTGACTTCCTCCAGCATTTTCTGTGTGTTACTCCGTCCATAGACACTGTCTGAACCGTTGAGTTCCTCCAGCATTTTGTGTGTGTTACTCTGACCATAGACAGTGTCGGACCTGCTGAGTTCCTCCAGCATTTTGTGTGTGCTACTCTGACCATAGACACTGTCTGACCTGCTGAGTTCCTCCAGCATTTTGTGTGTGTTACTCTGTCCATAGACACTGTCTGACCTGCTGAGTTCCTCCAGCATTTTGTGTGTGTTTCTCCATCCATAGACACTGTCTGACCTGCTGAGTTCCTCCAACATTTTGTGTGTGTTACTCTGTCCATAGACTCTGTCTGACCTGCTGAGTTCCTCCAGCATTTTGTGTGTGTTACGCTGTCCATAGACACTGTCTAACCTGCTGAGTTCATCCAGCATTTTGTGTGTGTTCCTCTGTCCATAGACACTGTCTGACCTGCTGAGTTCCTCCAGCATTTTGTCTGTGTTACTCTGACCACAACCACTGTCTGACCTGCTGAGTTCCTCCAGCATTTTGTATGTGTTACTCTGACCATAGACACTGTCTGACCTGCTGAGTTCCTCCAGCATTTTGTGTGTGTTACTCCGTCCATAGACACTGTCTGACCTGCTGAGTTCCTCCAGCATTTTGTCTGTGTTACTCTGACCACAGCCACTGTCTGACCTGCTGAGTTCCTCCAGCATTTTGTGTGTGTTACTCTGATCGTAGACACTGTCTGACCTGCTGAGTTCCTCCAGCATTTTGTCTGTGTTACCCTGTCCATAGACACTGTCTAACCTGCTGAGATCCTCCAGCATTTTGTGTGTGTTACTCTGTCCATAGACACTGTCTGACCAGCTGAGTTCCTCCAGCATTTTGTGAGTGTTACTCTGACCATAGACACTGTCTGACCTGCTGAGTTCCTCCAGCATTTTGTGTGTGTTACACCGTCCATAGACACTGTCTGTCCTGCTGAGTTCCTCCAGCATTTTGTGTGTGTTACTCTGACCATAGACAGTGTCTGACCTGCTGAGTTCCTCCAGCATTTTGTGTGTGTTACTCCGTCCATAGACGCTGTCTGACCGGCTCAGTTCCTCCAGCATTTTGTGTGTGTTACTCTGACCATAGACACTGTCTGACCTGCTGAGTTCCTCCAGCATTTTGTGTGTGTTACTCTGACCATAGACACTGTCTGACCTGCTGAGTTCCTCCAGCATTTTCTGTGTGTTACTCTGTCCATAGACACTGTCTGACCTGCTGACTTCCTCCAGCATTTTCTGTGTGTTACTCCGTCCATAGACACTGTCTGAACTGTTGAGTTCCTCCAGCATTTTGTGTGTGTTACTCTGACCATAGACAGTGTCGGAACAGCTGAGTTCCTCCAGCATTTTGTGTGTGCTACTCTGACCATAGACACTGTCTGACCTGCTGAGTTCCTCCAGCATTTTGTGTGTGTTACTCTGTCCATAGACACTGTCTGACCTGCTGAGTTCCTCCAGCATTTTGTGTGTGTTTCTCCATCCATAGACACTGTCTGACCTGCTGAGTTCCTCCAACATTTTGTGTGTGTTACTCTGTCCATAGACACTGTCTGACCTGCTGAGTTCCTCCAGCATTTTGTGTGTGTTACCCTGTCCATAGACACTGTCTAACCTGCTGAGTTCATCCAGCATTTTGTGTGTGTTCCTCTGTCCATAGACACTGTCTGACCTGCTGAGTTCCTCCAGCATTTTGTCTGTGTTACTCTGACCACAACCACTGTCTAACCTGCTGAGTTCCTCCAGCATTTTGTGTGTGTTACTCTGTCCATAGACACTGTCTGACCTGCTGAGTTCCTCCAGCATTTTGTCTGTGTTACTCTGACCACAACCACTGTCTGACCTGCTGAGTTCCTCCAGCATTTTGTATGTGTTACTCTGACCATAGACACTGTCTGACCTGCTGAGTTCCTCCAGCATTTTGTGTGTGTTACTCCGTCCATAGACACTGTCTGACCTGCTGAGTTCCTCCAGCATTTTGTCTGTGTTACTCTGACCACAGCCACTGTCTGACCTGCTGAGTTCCTCCAGCATTTTGTGTGTGTTACTCTGATCGTAGACACTGTCTGACCTGCTGAGTTCCTCCAGCATTTTGTCTGTGTTACCCTGTCCATAGACACTGTCTAACCTGCTGAGATCCTCCAGCATTTTGTGTGTGTTACTCTGTCCATAGACACTGTCTGACCAGCTGAGTTCCTCCAGCATTTTGTGAGTGTTACTCTGACCATAGACACTGTCTGACCTGCTGAGTTCCTCCAGCATTTTGTGTGTGTTACACCGTCCATAGACACTGTCTGTCCTGCTGAGTTCCTCCAGCATTTTGTGTGTGTTACTCTGACCATAGACAGTGTCTGACCTGCTGAGTTCCTCCAGCATTTTGTGTGTGCTACTCCGTCCATAGACGCTGTCTGACCGGCTCAGTTCCTCCAGCATTTTGTGTGTGTTACTCTGACCATAGACACTGTCTGCCCTGCTGAGTTCCTCCAGCATTTTGTGAGTGTTACTCTGACCATAGACACTATCTGACCTGCTGAGTTCCTACAGCATTTTGTGTGTATTACTCTGTCCATAGACACTGACTGACCTGCTGAGTTCCTCCAGCATTTTTTGAGTGTTACTCTGTCCATAGACACTGTCTGACCTGCTGAGATCCTCCAGCATTTTGTGTCTGTTACTCTGTCCATAGACACTGTCTGACCTGCTGAGTTCCTCCAGCATTTTGTGTGTGTTACTCTGACCATAGACACTCTCTGACCTGCTGAGTTCCTCCAGCATTTTGTGTGTGTTACTCGGTCCATAGATGCTGTCTGACCGGCTCAGTTCCTCCAGCATTTTGTGTGTGTTACTCTGACCATAGACACTGTCTGCCCTGCTGAGTTCCTCCAGCATTTTGTGAGTGTTACTCTGACCATAGACACTGTCTGACCTGCTGAGTTCCTCCAGCATTTTGTGTGTGTTACTCTGTCCATTGACACTGTCTGACCTGCTGAGTTCCTCCAGCATTTTGTGTGTGTTACTCTGTCCATAGACACTGTCTGACCTGCTGAGTTCCTCCAGCATTTTGTGTGTGTTACACCGTCCATAGACACTGTCTGTCCTGCTGAGTTCCTCCAACATTTTGTGTGTGTTACTCTGTCCATAGACACTGTCTGACCTGCTGAGTTCCTCCAGCATTTTGTGTGTGTTTCTCCATCCATAGACACTGTCTGACCTGCTGAGTTCCTCCAACATTTTGTGTGTGTTACTCTGTCCATAGACACTGTCTGACCTGCTGAGTTCCTCCAGCATTTTGTGTGTGTTACCCTGTCCATAGACACTGTCTAACCTGCTGATTTCTTCCAGCATTTTGTGTGTGTTCCTCTGTCCATAGACACTGTCTGACCTGCTGAGTTCCTCCAGCATTTTGTCTGTGTTACTCTGACCACAACCACTGTCTAACCTGCTGAGTTCCTCCAGCATTTTGTGTGTGTTACTCTGTCCATAGACACTGTCTGACCTGCTGAGTTCCTCCAGCATTTTGTCTGTGTTACTCTGACCACAACCACTGTCTGACCTGCTGAGTTCCTCCAGCATTTTGTATGTGTTACTCTGACCATAGACACTGTCTGACCTGCTGAGTTCCTCCAGCATTTTGTGTGTGTTACTCCGTCCATAGACACTGTCTGACCTGCTGAGTTCCTCCAGCATTTTGTCTGTGTTACTCTGACCACAGCCACTGTCTGACCTGCTGAGTTCCTCCAGCATTTTGTGTGTGTTACTCTGATCGTAGACACTGTCTGACCTGCTGAGTTCCTCCAGCATTTTGTCTGTGTTACCCTGTCCATAGACACTGTCTAACCTGCTGAGATCCTCCAGCATTTTGTGTGTGTTACTCTGTCCATAGACACTGTCTGACCAGCTGAGTTCCTCCAGCATTTTGTGAGTGTTACTCTGACCATAGACACTGTCTGACCTGCTGAGTTCCTCCAGCATTTTGTGTGTGTTACACCGTCCATAGACACTGTCTGTCCTGCTGAGTTCCTCCAGCATTTTGTGTGTGTTACTCTGACCATAGACAGTGTCTGACCTGCTGAGTTCCTCCAGCATTTTGTGTGTGCTACTCCGTCCATAGACGCTGTCTGACCGGCTCAGTTCCTCCAGCATTTTGTGTGTGTTACTCTGACCATAGACACTGTCTGCCCTGCTGAGTTCCTCCAGCATTTTGTGAGTGTTACTCTGACCATAGACACTATCTGACCTGCTGAGTTCCTACAGCATTTTGTGTGTATTACTCTGTCCATAGACACTGACTGACCTGCTGAGTTCCTCCAGCATTTTTTGAGTGTTACTCTGTCCATAGACACTGTCTGACCTGCTGAGATCCTCCAGCATTTTGTGTCTGTTACTCTGTCCATAGACACTGTCTGACCTGCTGAGTTCCTCCAGCATTTTGTGTGTGTTACTCTGACCATAGACACTCTCTGACCTGCTGAGTTCCTCCAGCATTTTGTGTGTGTTACTCCGTCCATAGATGCTGTCTGACCGGCTCAGTTCCTCCAGCATTTTGTGTGTGTTACTCTGACCATAGACACTGTCTGCCCTGCTGAGTTCCTCCAGCATTTTGTGAGTGTTACTCTGACCATAGACACTGTCTGACCTGCTGAGTTCCTCCAGCATTTTGTGTGTGTTACTCTGTCCATTGACACTGTCTGACCTGCTGAGTTCCTCCAGCATTTTGTGTGTGTTACTCTGTCCATAGACACTGTCTGACCTGCTGAGTTCCTCCAGCATTTTGTGTGTGTTACACCGTCCATAGACACTGTCTGTCCTGCTGAGTTCCTCCAACATTTTGTGTGTGTTACTCTGTCCATAGACACTGTCTGACCTGCTGAGTTCCTCCAGCATTTTGTGTGTGCTACTCTGACCATAGACACTGTCTGACCTGCTGAGTTCCTCCAGCATTTTGTGTGTGTTACTCTGTCCATAGACACTGTCTGACCTGCTGAGTTCCTCCAGCATTTTGTGTGTGTTTCTCCATCCATAGACACTGTCTGACCTGCTGAGTTCCTCCAACATTTTGTGTGTGTTACTCTGTCCATAGACTCTGTCTGACCTGCTGAGTTCCTCCAGCATTTTGTGTGTGTTACCCTGTCCATAGACACTGTCTAACCTGCTGAGTTCATCCAGCATTTTGTGTGTGTTCCTCTGTCCATAGACACTGTCTGACCTGCTGAGTTCCTCCAGCATTTTGTCTGTGTTACTCTGACCACAACCACTGTCTGACCTGCTGAGTTCCTCCAGCATTTTGTATGTGTTACTCTGACCATAGACACTGTCTGACCTGCTGAGTTCCTCCAGCATTTTGTGTGTGTTACTCCGTCCATAGACACTGTCTGACCTGCTGAGTTCCTCCAGCATTTTGTCTGTGTTACTCTGACCACAGCCACTGTCTGACCTGCTGAGTTCCTCCAGCATTTTGTGTGTGTTACTCTGATCGTAGACACTGTCTGACCTGCTGAGTTCCTCCAGCATTTTGTCTGTGTTACCCTGTCCATAGACACTGTCTAACCTGCTGAGATCCTCCAGCATTTTGTGTGTGTTACTCTGTCCATAGACACTGTCTGACCAGCTGAGTTCCTCCAGCATTTTGTGAGTGTTACTCTGACCATAGACACTGTCTCACCTGCTGAGTTCCTCCAGCATTTTGTGTGTGTTACACCGTCCATAGACACTGTCTGTCCTGCTGAGTTCCTCCAGCATTTTGTGTGTGTTACTCTGACCATAGACAGTGTCTGACCTGCTGAGTTCCTCCAGCATTTTGTGTGTGTTACTCCGTCCATAGACGCTGTCTGACCGGCTCAGTTCCTCCAGCATTTTGTGTGTGTTACTCTGACCATAGACACTGTCTGCCCTGCTGAGTTCCTCCAGCATTTTGTGAGTGTTACTCTGACCATAGACACTATCTGACCTGCTGAGTTCCTACAGCATTTTGTGTGTGTTACTCTGTCCATAGACACTGTCTGACCTGCTGAGATCCTCCAGCATTTTGTGTCTGTTACTCTGTCCATAGACACTGTCTGACCTGCTGAGTTCCTCCAGCATTTTGTGAGTGTTACTCTGACCATAGACACTCTCTGACCTGCTGAGTTCCTCCAGCATTTTGTGTGTGTTACTCCGTCCATAGATGCTGTCTGACCGGCTCAGTTCCTCCAGCATTTTGTGTGTGTTACTCTGACCATAGACACTGTCTGCCCTGCTGAGTTCCTCCAGCATTTTGTGAGTGTTACTCTGACCATAGACACTGTCTGACCTGCTGAGTTCCTCCAGCATTTTGTGTGTGTTACTCTGACCATAGACACTGTCTGACCTGCTGAGTTCCTCCAGCATTTTGTGTGTGTTACTCTGTCCATAGACACTGACTGACCTGCTGAGTTCCTCCAGCATTTTGTGTGTGTTACTCTGACCATAGACACTGTCAGACCTGCTGAGTTCCTCCAGCATTTTGTCTGTGTTACTCTGTCCATAGACAATGTCTGACCTGCTGAGTTCCTCCAGCATTTTGTGTATGTTACTCTGACCATAGACACTGTCTGACCTGCTGAGTTCCTCCAGCATTTTGTGTGTGTTACTCTGACCATAGACACTGTCTGACCTGCTAAGTTCCTCCAGCATTTTGTGTGTGTTACTCTGTCCGTAGACAGTGTCTGACCTGCTGAGTTCCTCCAGCATTTTGTCTGTGTTACTCTGACCACAACCAGTGTCTGACCTGCTGAGATCATCCAGCATTTTGTGTGTGTTACTCTGTCCATAGACACTATCTGACCTGCTGAGTTCCTACAGCATATTGTGTGTATTACTCTGTCCATAGACACTGTCTGACCTGCTGAGTTCCTCCAGCATTTTGTGTGTGTTACTCTGTCCATAGACACTGTCTGACCTGCTAAGTTCCTCCAGCATTTTCTCTGTGTTACTCTGACCATAGACAGTGTCTGACCTGCTGAGTTCCTCCAGCATTTTGTGTGTGTTACTCTGACCATAGACACTGTCTGACCTGCTGAGTTCCTCCAGCATTTTGTGTGTGTTACTCGGTCCATAGACACTGTCTGACCTGCTGAGTTCCTCCAACATTTTGTGTGTGTTACTCTGTCCATAGACACTGTCTGACCTGCTGAGTTTCACCAACATTTTGTGTGTGTTACTCTGTCCATTGACACTGTCTGACCTGCTGAGTTCCTCCAGCATTTTGTGTGTGTTACCCTGTCCATAGACACTGTCTAACCTGCTGAGTTCCTCCAGCATTTTGTGTGTGTTACTCTGTCCATAGACACTTTCTGACCTGCTGAGTTCCTCCAGCATTTTGTGTGTGTTACTCTGACCATAGACACTGTCTGACCTGCTAAGTTCCTCCAGCATTTTCTCTGTGTTACTCTGACCATAGACAGTGTCTGACCTGCTGAGTTCCTCCAGCATTTTGTGTGTGTTACTCTGACCATAGACACTGTCTGACCTGCTGAGTTCCTCCAGCATTTTGTGTGTGTTACCCTGTCCATAGACACTGTCTGACCTGCTGAGTTCCACCAGCATTTTGTGTGTGTTACTCTGTCCATAGACACTTTCTGACCTGCTGAGTTCCTCCAGCATTTTGTCTGTGTTACTCTGACCACAACCACTGTCTGACCTGCTGAGTTCCTCCAGCATTTTGTATGTGTTACTCTGACCATAGACACTGTCTGACCTGCTGAGTTCCTCCAGTATTTTGTATGTGTTACTCTGACCATAGACACTGTCTGACCTGCTGAGTTCCTCCAGTATTTTGTGTGTGTTACTCCGTCCATAGACACTGTCTGACCTGCTGAGTTCCTCCAGCATTTTGTCTGTGTTACTCTGACCATAGACACTGTCTGACCTGTTGAGTTCCTCCAGCATATTGTGTGTGTTCCTCTGTCCATAGACACTGTCTGACCTGCTGAGTTCCTCCAGCATTTTGTCTGTGTTACTCTGACCACAACAAGTGTCTGACCTGCTGAGTTCCTCCAGCATTTTGTATGTGTTACTCTGACCATAGACACTGTCTGACCTGCTGAGTTCCTCCAGCATTTTGTCTGTGTTACTCTGACCACAGCCACTGTCTGACCTGCTGAGTTCCTCCAGCATTTTGTATGTGTTACTCTGACCATAGACACTGTCTGACCTGCTGAGTTCCTCCAGCATTTTGTGTGTGTTACTCCGTCCATAGACACTGTCTGACCTGCTGAGTTCCTCCAGCATTTTGTCTGTGTTACTCTGACCACAGCCACTGTCTGACCTGCTGAGTTCCTCCAGCATTTTGTGTGTGTTACTCTGACCATAGACACTGTCTGACCTGCTGAGTTCCTCCAGCATTTTGTGTGTGTTACTCTGTCCGTAGACACTGTCTGACCTGCTGAGTTCCTCCAGCATTTTGTGTGTGTTACTCTGTCCATAGACACTGTCTGACCTGCTGAGTTTCTCCAGCATTTTGTATGTGTTACTCTGACCATATACACTGTCTGACCTGCTAAGTTCCTCCAGCATTTTCTCTGTGTTACTCTGACCACAACCAGTGTCTGACCTGCTGAGATCATCCAGCATTTTGTGTGTGTTACTCTGTCCATAGACACTGTCTGACCTGCTGAGTTCCTCCAGCATTTTGTGTGTGTTACTCTGTCCATAGACACTGTCTGACCTGCTAAGTTCCTCCAGCATTTTCTCTGTGTTACTCTGACCATAGACAGTGTCTGACCTGCTGAGTTCCTCCAGCATTTTGTGTGTGTTACTCTGACCATAGACACTGTCTGACCTGCTGAGTTCCTCCAGCATTTTGTGTGTGTTACTCGGTCCATAGACACTGTCTGACCTGCTGAGTTCCTCCAACATTTTGTGTGTGTTACTCTGTCCATAGACACTGACTGACCTGCTGAGTTTCTCCAACATTTTGTGTGTGTTACTCTGTCCATAGACACTGTCTGACCTGCTGAGTTCCTCCAGCATTTTGTGTGTGTTACCCTGTCCATAGACACTGTCTAACCTGCTGAGTTCCTCCAGCATTTTGTGTGTGTTACTCTGTCCATAGACACTTTCTGACCTGCTGAGTTCCTCCAGCATTTTGTCTGTGTTACTCTGACCACAACCACTGTCTGACCTGCTGAGTTCCTCCAGCATTTTGTATGTGTTACTCTGACCATAGACACTGTCTGACCTGCTGAGTTCCTCCAGTATTTTGTATGTGTTACTCTGACCATAGACACTGTCTGACCTGCTGAGTTCCTCCAGTATTTTGTGTGTGTTACTCCGTCCATAGACACTGTCTGACCTGCTGAGTTCCTCCAGCATTTTGTCTGTGTTACTCTGACCATAGACACTGTCTGACCTGTTGAGTTCCTCCAGCATATTGTGTGTGTTCCTCTGTCCATAGACACTGTCTGACCTGCTGAGTTCCTCCAGCATTTTGTCTGTGTTACTCTGACCACAACAAGTGTCTGACCTGCTGAGTTCCTCCAGCATTTTGTATGTGTTACTCTGACCATAGACACTGTCTGACCTGCTGAGTTCCTCCAGCATTTTGTATGTGTTACTCTGACCATAGACACTCTCTGACCAGCTGAGTTCCTCCAGCATTTTGTATGTGTTATTCTGACCATAGACACTGTCTGACCTGCTGAGTTCCTCCAGCATTTTGTGTGTGTTACTCCGTCCATAGACACTGTCTGACCTGCTGAGTTCCTCCAGCATTTTGTCTGTGTTACTCTGACCACAGCCACTGTCTGACCTGCTGAGTTCCTCCAGCATTTTGTGTGTGTTACACTGACCATAGACACTGTCTGACCTGCTGAGTTCCTCCAGCATTTTGTCTGTGTTACCCTGTCCATATACACTGTATAACCTGCTGAGTTCCTCCAGCATTTTGTGTGTGTTACTCTGTCCATAGACACTGTCTGACCTGCTGAGTTCCTCCAGCATTTTGTCTGTGTTACTCTGACCACAGCCACTGTCTGACCTGCTGAGTTCCTCCAGCATTTTGTATGTGTTACTCTGACCATAGACACTGTCTGACCTGCTGAGTTCCTCCAGCATTTTGTGTGTGTTACTCCGTCCATAGACACTGTCTGACCTGCTGAGTTCCTCCAGCATTTTGTCTGTGTTACTCTGACCACATGCACTGTCTGACCTGCTGAGTTCCTCCAGCATTTTGTGTGTGTTACTCTGACCATAGACACTGTCTGACCTGCTGAGTTCCTCCAGCATTTTGTATGTGTTACTCTGACCATATACACTGTCTGACCTGCTAAGTTCCTCCAGCATTTTCTCTGTGTTACTCTGACCATAGACAGTGTCTGACCTGCTGAGTTCCTCCAGCATTTTGTGTGTGTTACTCTGACCATAGACACTGTCTGACCTGCTGAGTTCCTCCAGCATTTTGTGTGTGTTACTCGGTCCATAGACACTGTCTGACCTGCTGAGTTCCTCCAACATTTTGTGTGTGTTACTCTGTCCATAGACACTGTCTGACCTGCTGAGTTCCTCCAGCATTTTGTGTGTGTTACCCTGTCCATAGACACTGTCTAACCTGCTGAGTTCCTCCAGCATTTTGTGTGTGTTACTCTGTCCATAGACACTTTCTGACCTGCTGAGTTCCTCCAGCATTTTGTCTGTGTTACTCTGACCACAACCACTGTCTGACCTGCTGAGTTCCTCCAGCATTTTGTATGTGTTACTCTGACCATAGACACTGTCTGACCTGCTGAGTTCCTCCAGTATTTTGTATGTGTTACTCTGACCATAGACACTGTCTGACCTGCTGAGTTCCTCCAGTATTTTGTGTGTGTTACTCCGTCCATAGACACTGTCTGACCTGCTGAGTTCCTCCAGCATTTTGTCTGTGTTACTCTGACCATAGACACTGTCTGACCTGTTGAGTTCCTCCAGCATATTGTGTGTGTTCCTCTGTCCATAGACACTGTCTGACCTGCTGAGTTCCTCCAGCATTTTGTCTGTGTTACTCTGACCACAACAAGTGTCTGACCTGCTGAGTTCCTCCAGCATTTTGTATGTGTTACTCTGACCATAGACACTGTCTGACCTGCTGAGTTCCTCCAGCATTTTGTATGTGTTACTCTGACCATAGACACTCTCTGACCAGCTGAGTTCCTCCAGCATTTTGTATGTGTTATTCTGACCATAGACACTGTCTGACCTGCTGAGTTCCTCCAGCATTTTGTGTGTGTTACTCCGTCCATAGACACTGTCTGACCTGCTGAGTTCCTCCAGCATTTTGTCTGTGTTACTCTGACCACAGCCACTGTCTGACCTGCTGAGTTCCTCCAGCATTTTGTGTGTGTTACACTGACCATAGACACTGTCTGACCTGCTGAGTTCCTCCAGCATTTTGTCTGTGTTACCCTGTCCATAGACACTGTATAACCTGCTGAGTTCCTCCAGCATTTTGTGTGTGTTACTCTGTCCATAGACACTGTCTGACCTGCTGAGTTCCTCCAGCATTTTGTCTGTGTTACTCTGACCACAGCCACTGTCTGACCTGCTGAGTTCCTCCAGCATTTTGTATGTGTTACTCTGACCATAGACACTGTCTGACCTGCTGAGTTCCTCCAGAATTTTGTGTGTGTTACTCCGTCCATAGACACTGTCTGACCTGCTGAGTTCCTCCAGCATTTTGTCTGTGTTACTCTGACCACAGCCACTGTCTGACCTGCTGAGTTCCTCCAGCATTTTGTGTGTGTTACTCTGACCATAGACACTGTCTGACCTGCTGAGTTCCTCCAGCATTTTGTGTGTGTTACTCTGTCCGTAGACACTGTCTGACCTGCTGAGTTCCTCCAGCATTTTGTGTGTGTTACTCTGTCCATAGACACTGTCTGACCTGCTGAGTTTCTCCAGCATTTTGTATGTGTTACTCTGACCATATACACTGTCTGACCTGCTGAGTTCCTCCAGCATTTTGTGTGTGTTACTCTGTCCGTAGACACTGTCTGACCTGCTGAGTTCCTCCAGCATTTTGTCTGTGTTACTCTGACCACAGACACTGTCTGACCTGCTGAGTTCCTCCAGCATTTTGTGTGTGTTACTCTGTCCATTGACACTATCTGACCTGCTGAGTTCCTACAGCATTTTGTGTGTATTACTCTGTCCATAGACACTGTCTGACCTGCTGAGTTTCTCCAGCATTTTATGTGTGTTACTCTGACCATAGACACTCTCTGACCTGCTGAGATCGTCCAGCATTTTGTGTGTGTTACTCTGACCATAGACACTCTCTGACCTGCTGAGATCCTCCAGCATTTTGTGTGTGTTACTCTGACCATAGACACTCTCTGACCTGCTGAGATCCTCCAGCATTTTGTGTGTGTCACTCCGTCCATAGGCGCTGTCTGACCGGCTCAGTTCCTCCAGCATTTTTTGAGTGTTACTCTGTCCATAGACACTGTCTGACCTGCTGAGTTCCTCCAACATTTTGTGTGTGTTACTCTGTCCATAGACTCTGTCTGACCTGCTGAGTTCCTCCAGCATTTTGTGTGTGTTACCCTGTCCATAGACACTGTCTAACCTGCTGAGTTCATCCAGCATTTTGTGTGTGTTCCTCTGTCCATAGACACTGTCTGACCTGCTGAGTTCCTCCAGCATTTTGTCTGTGTTACTCTGACCACAACTACTGTCTGACCTGCTGAGTTCCTCCAGCATTTTGTATGTGTTACTCTGACCATAGACACTGTCTGACCTGCTGAGTTCCTCCAGCATTTTGTGTGTGTTACTCCGTCCATAGACACTGTCTGACCTGCTGAGTTCCTCCAGCATTTTGTCTGTGTTACTCTGACCACAGCCACAGTCTGACCTGCTGAGTTCCTCCAGCATTTTGTGTGTGTTACTCTGATCGTAGACACTGTCTGACCTGCTGAGTTCCTCCAGCAATTTGTCTGTGTTACCCTGTCCATAGACACTGTCTAACCTGCTGAGATCCTCCAGCATTTTGTGTGTGTTACTCTGTCCATAGACACTGTCTGACCAGCTGAGTTCCTCCAGCATTTTGTGAGTGTTACTCTGACCATAGACACTGTCTGACCTGCTGAGTTCCTCCAGCATTTTGTGTGTGTTACTCCGTCCATAGACGCTGTCTGACCGGCTCAGTTCCTCCAGCATTTTGAGTGTGTTACTCTGACCATAGACACTGTCTGCCCTGCTGAGTTCCTCCAGCATTTTGTGAGTGTTACTCTGTCCATAGACACTGTCTGACCTGCTGAGTTCCTCCAGCATTTTGTGTGTGTTACTCTGACCGTAGACACTGTCTGACCTGCTGAGTTCCTCCAGCATTTTGTCTGTGTTACTCTGACCACAACAAGTGTCTGACCTGCTGAGTTCCTCCAGCATATTGTGTGTGTTCCTCTGTCCATAGACACTGTCTGACCTGCTGAGTTCCTCCAGCATTTTGTCTGTGTTACTCTGACCACAACAAGTGTCTGACCTGCAGAGTTCCTCCAGCATTTTGTATGTGTTACTCTGACCATAGACACTGTCTGACCTGCTGAGTTCCTCCAGCATTTTGTATGTGTTACTCTGACCATAGACACTGTCTGACCAGCTGAGTTCCTCCAGCATTTTGTATGTGTTACTCTGACCATAGACACTGTCTGACCTGCTGAGTTCCTCCAGCATTTTGTGTGTGTTACTCCGTCCATAGACACTGTCTGACCTGCTGAGTTCCTCCAGCATTTTGTCTGTGTTACTCTGACCACAGCCACTGTCTGACCTGCTGAGTTCCTCCAGCATTTTGTGTGTGTTACACTGACCATAGACACTGTCTGACCTGCTGAGTTCCTCCAGCATTTTGTCTGTGTTACCCTGTCCATAGACACTGTATAACCTGCTGAGTTCCTCCAGCATTTTGTGTGTGTTACTCTGACCACAGCCACTGTCTGACCTGCTGAGTTCCTCCAGCATTTTGTATGTGTTACTCTGACCATAGACACTGTCTGACCTGCTGAGTTCCTCCAGCATTTTGTGTGTGTTACTCCGTCCATAGACACTGTCTGACCTGCTGAGTTCCTCCAGCATTTTGTCTGTGTTACTCTGACCACAGCCACTGTCTGACCTGCTGAGTTCCTCCAGCATTTTGTGTGTGTTACTCTGACCATAGACACTGTCTGACCTGCTGAGTTCCTCCAGCATTTTGTGTGTGTTACTCTGTCCGTAGACACTGTCTGACCTGCTGAGTTCCTCCAGCATTTTGTGTGTGTTACTCTGTCCATAGACACTGTCTGACCTGCTGAGTTTCTCCAGCATTTTGTATGTGTTACTCTGACCATATACACTGTCTGACCTGCTGAGTTCCTCCAGCATTTTGTGTGTGTTACTCTGTCCGTAGACACTGTCTGACCTGCTGAGTTCCTCCAGCATTTTGTCTGTGTTACTCTGACCACAGACACTGTCTGACCTGCTGAGTTCCTCCAGCATTTTGTGTGTGTTACTCTGTCCATAGACACTATCTGACCTGCTGAGTTCCTACAGCATTTTGTGTGTATTACTCTGTCCATAGACACTGTCTGACCTGCTGAGTTTCTCCAGCATTTTATGTGTGTTACTCTGACCATAGACACTCTCTGACCTGCTGAGATCGTCCAGCATTGTGTGTGTGTTACTCTGACCATAGACACTCTCTGACCTGCTGACATCCTCCAGCATTTTGTGTGTGTTACTCTGACCATAGACACTCTCTGACCTGCTGAGATCCTCCAGCATTTTGTGTGTGTCACTCCGTCCATAGGCGCTGTCTGACCGGCTCAGTTCCTCCAGCATTTTTTGAGTGTTACTCTGTCCATAGACACTGTCTGACCTGCTGAGTTCCTCCAACATTTTGTGTGTGTTACTCTGTCCATAGACTCTGTCTGACCTGCTGAGTTCCTCCAGCATTTTGTGTGTGTTACCCTGTCCATAGACACTGTCTAACCTGCTGAGTTCATCCAGCATTTTGTGTGTGTTCCTCTGTCCATAGGCACTGTCTGACCTGCTGAGTTCCTCCAGCATTTTGTGTGTGTTACTCTGACCATAGACACTGTCTAACCTGCTGAGTTCATCCAGCATTTTGTGTGTGTTCCTCTGTCCATAGACACTGTCTGACCTGCTGAGTTCCTCCAGCATTTTGTCTGTGTTACTCTGACCACAACCACTGTCTGACCTGCTGAGTTCCTCCAGCATTTTGTATGTGTTACTCTGACCATAGACACTGTCTGACCTGCTGAGTTCCTCCAGCATTTTGTGTGTGTTACTCCGTCCATAGACACTGTCTGACCTGCTGAGTTCCTCCAGCATTTTGTCTGTGTTACTCTGACCACAGCCACTGTCTGACCTGCTGAGTTCCTCCAGCATTTTGTGTGTGTTACTCTGATCGTAGACACTGTCTGACCTGCTGAGTTCCTCCAGCATTTTGTCTGTGTTACCCTGTCCATAGACACTGTCTAACCTGCTGAGATCCTCCAGCATTTTGTGTGTGTTACTCTGTCCATAGACACTGTCTGACCAGCTGAGTTCCTCCAGCATTTTGTGAGTGTTACTCTGACCATAGACACTGTCTGACCTGCTGAGTTCCTCCAGCATTTTGTGTGTGTTACACCGTCCATAGACACTGTCTGTCCTGCTGAGTTCCTCCAGCATTTTGTGTGTGTTACTCTGACCATAGACAGTGTCTGACCTGCTGAGTTCCTCCAGCATTTTGTGTGAGTTACTCCGTCCATAGACGCTGTCTGACCGGCTCAGTTCCTCCAGCATTTTGTGTGTGTTACTCTGACCATAGACACTGTCTGCCCTGCTGAGTTCCTCCAGCATTTTGTGAGTGTTACTCTGACCATAGACACTATCTGACCTGCTGAGTTCCTACAGCATTTTGTGTGTGTTACTCTGTCCATAGACACTGACTGACCTGCTGAGTTCCTCCAGCATTTTTTGAGTGTTACTCTGTCCATAGACACTGTCTGACCTGCTGAGATCCTCCAGCATTTTGTGTCTGTTACTCTGTCCATAGACACTGTCTGACCTGCTGAGTTCCTCCAGCATTTTGTGATACTCTGACCATAGACACTGTCTGCCCTGCTGAGTTCCTCCAGCATTTTGTGAGTGTTACTCTGACCATAGACACTGTCTGACCTGCTGAGTTCCTCCAGCATTTTGTGTGTGTTACTCTGACCATAGACACTGTCTGACCTGCTGAGTTCCTCCAGCATTTTGTGTGTGTTACTCTGTCCATAGACACTGACTGACCTGCTGAGTTCCTCCAGCATTTTGTGTGTGTTACTCTGACCATAGACACTGTCAGACCTGCTGAGTTCCTCCAGCATTTTGTCTGTGTTACTCTGTCCATAGACACTGTCTGACCTGCTGAGTTCCTCCAGCATTTTGTGTGTGTTACTCTGACCATAGACACTGTCTGACCTGCTGAGTTCCTCCAGCATTTTGTGTGTGTTACACTGACCATAGACACTGTCTGACCTGCTGAGTTCCTCAAGCATTTTGTGTGTGTTACTCTGTCCATAGACACTGTCTGACCTGCTGAGTTCCTCCAGCATTTTGTCTGTGTTATACTGACCACAGCCACTGTCTGACCTGCTGAATTCCTCCAGCATTTTGTCTGTGTTACTCTGACCACAGCCACTGTCTGACCTGCTGAGTTCCTCCAGCATTTTGTGTGTGTTACTCTGACCGTAGACACTGTCTGATCTGCTGAGTTCCTCCAGCATTTTGTGTGTGTTACTCTGTCCATAGACACTGTCTGACCTGCTGATTTTCTCCAGCATTTTGTATGTGTTACTCTGACCATATACACTGACTGACCTGCTGAGTTCCTCCAGCATTTTGTGTGTGTTACTCTGTCCATAGAGACTGTCTGACCTGCTAAGTTCCTCCAGCATTTTGTGTGTGTTACTCTGTCCGTAGACAGTGTCTGACCTGCTGAGTTCCTCCAGAATTTTGTCTGTGTTACTCTGACCACAACCAGTGTCTGACCTGCTGAGATCATCCAGCATTTTGTGTGTGTTACTCTGTCCATAGACACTATCTGACCTGCTGAGTTCCTACAGCATATTGTGTGTATTACTGTGTCCATAGACACTGTCTGACCTGCTGAGTTCCTCCAGCATTTTGTGTGTGTTACTCTGTCCATAGACACTGTCTGACCTGCTAAGTTCCTCCAGCATTTTCTCTGTGTTACTCTGACCATAGACAGTGTCTGACCTGCTGAGTTCCTCCAGCATTTTGTGTGTGTTACTCTGACCATAGACACTGTCTGACCTGCTGAGTTCCTCCAGCATTTTGTGTGTGTTACTCGGTCCATAGACACTGTCTGACCTGCTGAGTTCCTCCAACATTTTGTGTGTGTTACTCTGTCCATAGACACTGTCTGACCTGCTGAGTTTCTCCAACATTTTGTGTGTGTTACTCTGTCCATAGACACTGTCTGACCTGCTGAGTTCCTCCAGCATTTTGTGTGTGTTACCCTGTCCATAGACACTGTCTAACCTGCTGAGTTCCTCCAGCATTTTGTGTGTGTTACTCTGTCCATAGACACTTTCTGACCTGCTGAGTTCCTCCAGCATTTTGTCTGTGTTACTCTGACCACAACCACTGTCTGACCTGCTGAGTTCCTCCAGCATTTTGTATGTGTTACTCTGACCATAGACACTGTCTGACCTGCTGAGTTCCTCCAGTATTTTGTATGTGTTACTCTGACCATAGACACTGTCTGACCTGCTGAGTTCCTCCAGTATTTTGTGTGTGTTACTCCGTCCATAGACACTGTCTGACCTGCTGAGTTCCTCCAGCATTTTGTCTGTGTTACTCTGACCATAGACACTGTCTGACCTGTTGAGTTCCTCCAGCATATTGTGTGTGTTCCTCTGTCCATAGACACTGTCTGACCTGCTGAGTTCCTCCAGCATTTTGTCTGTGTTACTCTGACCACAACAAGTGTCTGACCTGCTGAGTTCCTCCAGTATTTTGTATGTGTTACTCTGACCATAGACACTGTCTGACCTGCTGAGTTCCTCCAGCATTTTGTATGTGTTACTCTGACCATAGACACTGTCTGACCAGCTGAGTTCCTCCAGCATTTTGTATGTGTTACTCTGACCATAGACACTGTCTGACCTGCTGAGTTCCTCCAGCATTTTGTGTGTGTTACTCCGTCCATAGACACTGTCTGACCTGCTGAGTTCCTCCAGCATTTTGTCTGTGTTACTCTGACCACAGCCACTGTCTGACCTGCTGAGTTCCTCCAGCATTTTGTGTGTGTTACACTGACCATAGACACTGTCTGACCTGCTGAGTTCCTCCAGCATTTTGTCTGTGTTACCCTGTCCATAGACACTGTATAACCTGCTGAGTTCCTCCAGCATTTTGTCTGTGTTACTCTGACCACAGCCACTGTCTGACCTGCTGAGTTCCTCCAGCATTTTGTATGTGTTACTCTGACCATAGACACTCTCTGACCTGCTGAGTTCCTCCAGCATTTTGTGTGTGTTACTCCGTCCATAGACACTGTCTGACCTGCTGAGTTCCTCCAGCATTTTGTCTGTGTTACTCTGACCACAGCCACTGTCTGACCTGCTGAGTTCCTCCAGCATTTTGTGTGTGTTACTCTGACCATAGACACTGTCTGACCTGCTGAGTTCCTCCAGCATTTTGTGTGTGTTACTCTGTCCGTAGACACTGTCTGACCTGCTGAGTTCCTCCAGCATTTTGTGTGTGTTACTCTGTCCATAGACACTGTCTGACCTGCTGAGTTTCTCCAGCATTTTGTATGTGTTACTCTGACCATATACACTGTCTGACCTGCTGAGTTCCTCCAGCATTTTGTGTGTGTTACTCTGTCCGTAGACACTGTCTGACCTGCTGAGTTCCTCCAGCATTTTGTCTGTGTTACTCTGACCACAGACAATGTCTGACCTGCTGAGTTCCTCCAGCATTTTGTGTGTGTTACTCTGTCCATAGACACTATCTGACCTGCTGAGTTCCTACAGCATTTTGTGTGTATTACTCTGTCCATAGACACTGTCTGACCTGCTGAGTTTCTCCAGCATTTTATGTGTGTTACTCTGACCATAGACACTCTCTGACCTGCTGAGATCGTCCAGCATTTTGTGTGTGTTACTCTGACCATAGACACTCTCTGACCTGCTGAGATCCTCCAGCATTTTGTGTGTGTTACTCTGACCATAGACACTCTCTGACCTGCTGAGATCCTCCAGCATTTTGTGTGTGTCACTCCGTCCATAGGCGCTGTCTGACCGGCTCAGTTCCTCCAGCATTTTTTGAGTGTTACTCTGTCCATAGACACTGTCTGACCTGTTGAGATCCTCCAGCATTTTGTGTGTGTTACTCTGTCCATAGACACTGTCTGACCTGCTGAGTTCCTCCAGCATTTTGTGTGTGTTACTCTGTCCATAGACACTGTCTGACCTGCTGAGTTCCTCCAGCATTTTGTGTGTGTTACTCTGTCCATAGACACTGTCTGACCTGCTGAGTTTCTCCAGCATTTTGTATGTGTTACTCTGACCATATACAGTGTCTGACCTGCTGAGTTCCTCCAGGATTTTGTGTGTGTTACTCTGTCCGTAGACACTGTCTGACCTGCTGAGTTCCTCCAGCATATTGTGTGTGTTCCTCTGTCCATAGACACTGTCTGACCTGCTGAGTTCCTCCAGCATTTTGTCTGTGTTACTCTGACCACAACAAGTGTCTGACCTGCTGAGTTCCTCCAGTATTTTGTATGTGTTACTCTGACCATAGACACTGTCTGACCTGCTGAGTTCCTCCAGCATTTTGTATGTGTTACTCTGACCATAGACACTGTCTGACCAGCTGAGTTCCTCCAGCATTTTGTATGTGTTACTCTGACCATAGACACTGTCTGACCTGCTGAGTTCCTCCAGCATTTTGTGTGTGTTACTCCGTCCATAGACACTGTCTGACCTGCTGAGTTCCTCCAGCATTTTGTCTGTGTTACTCTGACCACAGCCACTGTCTGACCTGCTGAGTTCCTCCAGCATTTTGTGTGTGTTACACTGACCATAGACACTGTCTGACCTGCTGAGTTCCTCCAGCATTTTGTCTGTGTTACTCTGACCACAGCCACTGTCTGACCTGCTGAGTTCCTCCAGCATTTTGTATGTGTTACTCTGACCATAGACACTGTCTGACCTGCTGAGTTCCTCCAGCATTTTGTGTGTGTTACTCCGTCCATAGACACTGTCTGACCTGCTGAGTTCCTCCAGCATTTTGTCTGTGTTACTCTGACCACAGCCACTGTCTGACCTGCTGAGTTCCTCCAGCATTTTGTGTGTGTTACTCTGACCATAGACACTGTCTGACCTGCTGAGTTCCTCCAGCATTTTGTGTGTGTTACTCTGTCCGTAGACACTGTCTGACCTGCTGAGTTCCTCCAGCATTTTGTGTGTGTTACTCTGTCCATAGACACTGTCTGACCTGCTGAGTTTCTCCAGCATTTTGTATGTGTTACTCTGACCATATACACTGTCTGACCTGCTGAGTTCCTCCAGCATTTTGTGTGTGTTACTCTGTCCGTAGACACTGTCTGACCTGCTGAGTTCCTCCAGCATTTTGTCTGTGTTACTCTGACCACAGACAATGTCTGACCTGCTGAGTTCCTCCAGCATTTTGTGTGTGTTACTCTGTCCATAGACACTATCTGACCTGCTGAGTTCCTACAGCATTTTGTGTGTATTACTCTGTCCATAGACACTGTCTGACCTGCTGAGTTTCTCCAGCATTTTATGTGTGTTACTCTGACCATAGACACTCTCTGACCTGCTGAGATCGTCCAGCATTTTGTGTGTGTTACTCTGACCATAGACACTCTCTGACCTGCTGAGATCCTCCAGCATTTTGTGTGTGTTACTCTGACCATAGACACTCTCTGACCTGCTGAGATCCTACAGCATTTTGTGTGTGTCACTCCGTCCATAGGCGCTGTCTGACCGGCTCAGTTCCTCCAGCATTTTTTGAGTGTTACTCTGTCCATAGACACTGTCTGACCTGTTGAGATCCTCCAGCATTTTGTGTGTGTTACTCTGTCCATAGACACTGTCTGACCTGCTGAGTTCCTCCAGCATTTTGTGTGTGTTACTCTGTCCATAGACACTGTCTGACCTGCTGAGTTCCTCCAGCATTTTGTGTGTGTTACTCTGTCCATAGACACTGTCTGACCTGCTGATTTTCTCCAGGATTTTGTATGTGTTACTCTGTCCGTAGACAGTGTCTGACCTGCTGAGTTCCTCCAGGATTTTGTCTGTGTTACTCTGACCACAACCATTGTCTGACCTGCTGAGTTCCTCCAGCATTTTGTGTGTGTTACTCTGTCCATAGACACTGTCTGACCTGCTGAGTTCCTCCAGCATTTTGTGTGTGTTACTCTGTCCATAGACACTGTCTGACCTGCTGAGTTCCTCCAGCATTTTGTGTGTGTTACTCTGACCATAGACACTGTCTGACCTGCTGAGTTCCTCCAGCATTTTGTCTGTGTTACTCTGACCATAGACAGTGTCTGACCTGCTGAGTTCCTCCAAAATTTTGTGTGTGTTACTCTGACCATAGACACTGTCTGACCTGCTGAGTTCCTCCAGCATTTTGTGTGTGTTACTCGGTCCATAGACACTGTCTGACCTGCTGAGTTCCTCCAGCATTTTGTGTGTGTTACCCTGTCCATAGACACTGTCTAACCTGCTGAGTTCCTCCAGCATTTTGTGTGTGTTACTCTGTCCATAGACACTTTCTGACCTGCTGAGTTCCTCCAGCATTTTGTCTGTGTTACTCTGACCACAACCACTGTCTGACCTGCTGAGTTCCTCCAGCATTTTGTATGTGTTACTCTGACCATAGACACTGTCTGACCTGCTGAGTTCCTCCAGTATTTTGTGTGTGTTACTCCGTCCATAGACACTGTCTGACCTACTGAGTTCCTCCAGCATTTTGTCTGTGTTACTCTGACCATAGACACTGTCTGACCTGTTGAGTTCCTCCAGCATTTTGTGTGTGTTCCTCTGTCCATAGACACTGTCTGACCTGCTGAGTTCCTCCAGCATTTAGTGTGTGTTCCTCTGTCCATAGACACTGTCTGACCTGCTGAGTTCCTCCAGCATTTTGTCTGTGTTACTCTGACCACAACCACTGTCTGACCTGCTGAGTTCCTCCAGCATTTTGTATGTGTTACTCTGACCATAGACACTGTCTGACCTGCTGAGTTCCTCCAGCATTTTGTGTGTGTTACTCCGTCCATAGACACTGTCTGACCTGCTGAGTTCCTCCAGCATTTTGTCTGTGTTACTCTGACCACAGCCACTGTCTGACCTGCTGAGTTCCTCCAGCATTTTGTGTGTGTTACTCTGATCGTAGACACTGTCTGACCTGCTGAGTTCCTCCAGCATTTTGTCTGTGTTACCCTGTCCATAGACACTGTCTAACCTGCTGAGATCCTCCAGCATTTTGTGTGTGTTACTCTGTCCATAGACACTGTCTGACCAGCTGAGTTCCTCCAGCATTTTGTGAGTGTTACTCTGACCATAGACACTGTCTGACCTGCTGAGTTCCTCCAGCATTTTGTGTGTGTTACACCGTCCATAGACACTGTCTGTCCTGCTGAGTTCCTCCAGCATTTTGTGTGTGTTACTCTGACCATAGACAGTGTCTGACCTGCTGAGTTCCTCCAGCATTTTGTGTGTGTTACTCCGTCCATAGACGCTGTCTGACCGGCTCAGTTCCTCCAGCATTTTGTGTGTGTTACTCTGACCATAGACACTGTCTGCCCTGCTGAGTTCCTCCAGCATTTTGTGAGTGTTACTCTGACCATAGACACTATCTGACCTGCTGAGTTCCTACAGCATTTTGTGTGTGTTACTCTGTCCATAGACACTGACTGACCTGCTGAGTTCCTCCAGCATTTTTTGAGTGTTACTCTGTCCATAGACACTGTCTGACCTGCTGAGATCCTCCAGCATTTTGTGTCTGTTACTCTGTCCATAGACACTGTCTGACCTGCTGAGTTCCTCCAGCATTTTGTGATACTCTGACCATAGACACTGTCTGCCCTGCTGAGTTCCTCCAGCATTTTGTGAGTGTTACTCTGACCATAGACACTGTCTGACCTGCTGAGTTCCTCCAGCATTTTGTGTGTGTTACTCTGACCATAGACACTGTCTGACCTGCTGAGTTCCTCCAGCATTTTGTGTGTGTTACTCTGTCCATAGACACTGACTGACCTGCTGAGTTCCTCCAGCATTTTGTGTGTGTTACTCTGACCATAGACACTGTCAGACCTGCTGAGTTCCTCCAGCATTTTGTCTGTGTTACTCTGTCCATAGACACTGTCTGACCTGCTGAGTTCCTCCAGCATTTTGTGTGTGTTACTCTGACCATAGACACTGTCTGACCTGCTGAGTTCCTCCAGCATTTTGTGTGTGTTACTCTGACCATAGACACTGTCTGACCTGCTGAGTTCCTCCAGCATTTTGTGTGTGTTACTCTGTCCATAGACACTGTCTGACCTGCTGAGTTCCTCCAGCATTTTGTCTGTGTTACTCTGACCACAGCCACTGTCTGACCTGCTGAGTTCCTCCAGCATTTTGTGTGTGTTACTCTGACCACAGCCACTGTCTGACCTGCTGAGTTCCTCCAGCATTTTGTGTGTGTTACTCTGACCGTAGACACTGTCTGACCTGCTGAGTTCCTCCAGCATTTTGTGTGTGTTACTCTGTCCATAGACACTGTCTGACCTGCTGATTTTCTCCAGCATTTTGTATGTGTTACTCTGACCATATACACTGACTGACCTGCTGAGTTCCTCCAGCATTTTGTGTGTGTTACTCTGTCCATAGAGACTGTCTGACCTGCTAAGTTCCTCCAGCATTTTGTGTGTGTTACTCTGTCCGTAGACAGTGTCTGACCTGCTGAGTTCCTCCAGCATTTTGTCTGTGTTACTCTGACCACAACCAGTGTCTGACCTGCTGAGATCATCCAGCATTTTGTGTGTGTTACTCTGTCCATAGACACTATCTGACCTGCTGAGTTCCTACAGCATATTGTGTGTGTTACTCTGTCCATAGACACTGTCTGACCTGCTAAGTTCCTCCAGCATTTTCTCTGTGTTACTCTGACCATAGACAGTGTCTGACCTGCTGAGTTCCTCCAGCATTTTGTGTGTGTTACTCTGACCATAGACACTGTCTGACCTGCTGAGTTCCTCCAGCATTTTGTGTGTGTTACTCGGTCCATAGACACTGTCTGACCTGCTGAGTTCCTCCAACATTTTGTGTGTGTTACTCGGTCCATAGACACTGTCTGACCTGCTGAGTTCCTCCAACATTTTGTGTGTGTTACTCTGTCCATAGACACTGTCTGACCTGCTAAGTTCCTCCAGCATTTTCTCTGTGTTACTCTGACCATAGACAGTGTCTGACCTGCTGAGTTCCTCCAGCATTTTGTGTGTGTTACTCTGACCATAGACACTGTCTGACCTGCTGAGTTCCTCCAGCATTTTGTGTGTGTTACTCTGTCCATAGACACTGTCTGACCTGCTAAGTTCCTCCAGCATTTTGTGTGTGTTACTCTGACTATAGACAGTGTCTGACCTGCTGAGTTCCTCCAGCATTTTGAGTGTGTTACTCTGACCATAGACACTGTCTGACCTGCTGAGTTCCTCCAGCATTTTGTGTGTGTTACTCGGTCCATAGACACTGTCTGACCTGCTGAGTTCCTCCAACATTTTGTGTGTGTTACTCGGTCCATAGACACTGTCTGACCTGCTGAGTTCCTCCAACATTTTGTGTGTGTTACTCTGTCCATAGACACTGTCTAACCTGCTGAGTTCCTCCAGCATTTTGTGTGTGTTACTCTGTCCATAGACACTGTCTGACCTGCTGAGTTCCTCCAGCATTTTGTGTGTGTTACTCTGTCCATAGACACTTTCTGACCTGCTGAGTTCCTCCAGCATTTTGTCTGTGTTACTCTGACCACAACCACTGTCTGACCTGCTGAGTTCCTCCAGCATTTTGTATGTGTTACTCTGACTATAGACACTGTCTGACCTGCTGAGTTCCTCCAGTATTTTGTATGTGTTACTCTGACCATAGACACTGTCTGACCTGCTGAGTTCCTCCAGTATTTTGTGTGTGTTACTCCGTCCATAGACACTGTCTGACCTGCTGAGTTCCTCCAGCATTTTGTCTGTGTTACTCTGACCATAGACACTGTCTGACCTGTTGAGTTCCTCCAGCATATTGTGTGTGTTCCTCTGTCCATAGACACTGTCTGACCTGCTGAGTTCCTCCAGCATTTTGTCTGTGTTACTCTGACCACAACAAGTGTCTGACCTGCTGAGTTCCTCCAGTATTTTGTATGTGTTACTCTGACCATAGACACTGTCTGACCTGCTGAGTTCCTCCAGCATTTTGTATGTGTTACTCTGACCATAGACACTGTCTGACCAGCTGAGTTCCTCCAGCATTTTGTATGTGTTACTCTGACCATAGACACTGTCTGACCTGCTGAGTTCCTCCAGCATTTTGTGTGTGTTACTCCGTCCATAGACACTGTCTGACCTGCTGAGTTCCTCCAGCATTTTGTCTGTGTTACTCTGACCACAGCCACTGTCTGACCTGCTGAGTTCCTCCAGCATTTTGTGTGTGTTACACTGACCATAGACACTGTCTGACCTGCTGAGTTCCTCCAGCATTTTGTCTGTGTTACCCTGTCCATAGACACTGTATAACCTGCTGAGTTCCTCCAGCATTTTGTGTGTGTTACTCTGTCCATAGACACTGTCTGACCTGCTGAGTTCCTCCAGCATTTTGTCTGTGTTACTCTGACCACAGCCACTGTCTGACCTGCTGAGTTCCTCCAGCATTTTGTATGTGTTACTCTGACCATAGACACTGTCTGACCTGCTGAGTTCCTCCAGCATTTTGTGTGTGTTACTCCGTCCATAGACACTGTCTGACCTGCTGAGTTCCTCCAGCATTTTGTCTGTGTTACTCTGACCACAGCCACTGTCTGACCTGCTGAGTTCCTCCAGCATTTTGTGTGTGTTACTCTGACCATAGACACTGTCTGACCTGCTGAGTTCCTCCAGCATTTTGTGTGTGTTACTCTGTCCGTAGACACTGTCTGACCTGCTGAGTTCCTCCAGCATTTTGTGTGTGTTACTCTGTCCATAGACACTGTCTGACCTGCTGAGTTTCTCCAGCATTTTGTATGTGTTACTCTGACCATATACACTGTCTGACCTGCTGAGTTCCTCCAGCATTTTGTGTGTGTTACTCTGTCCGTAGACACTGTCTGACCTGCTGAGTTCCTCCAGCATTTTGTCTGTGTTACTCTGACCACAGACAATGTCTGACCTGCTGAGTTCCTCCAGCATTTTGTGTGTGTTACTCTGTCCATAGACACTATCTGACCTGCTGAGTTCCTACAGCATTTTGTGTGTATTACTCTGTCCATAGACACTGTCTGACCTGCTGAGTTTCTCCAGCATTTTATGTGTGTTACTCTGACCATAGACACTCTCTGACCTGCTGAGATCGTCCAGCATTTTGTGTGTGTTACTCTGACCATAGACACTCTCTGACCTGCTGAGATCCTCCAGCATTTTGTGTGTGTTACTCTGACCATAGACACTCTCTGACCTGCTGAGATCCTCCAGCATTTTGTGTGTGTCACTCCGTCCATAGGCGCTGTCTGACCGGCTCAGTTCCTCCAGCATTTTTTGAGTGTTACTCTGTCCATAGACACTGTCTGACCTGTTGAGATCCTCCAGCATTTTGTGTGTGTTACTCTGTCCATAGACACTGTCTGACCTGCTGAGTTCCTCCAGCATTTTGTGTGTGTTACTCTGTCCATAGACACTGTCTGACCTGCTGAGTTCCTCCAGCATTTTGTATGTGTTACTCTGACCATAGACACTGTCTGACCTGCTGAGTTCCTCCAGCATTTTGTGTGTGTTACTCCGTCCATAGACACTGTCTGACCTGCTGAGTTCCTCCAGCATTTTGTCTGTGTTACTCTGACCACAGCCACTGTCTGACCTGCTGAGTTCCTCCAGCATTTTGTGTGTGTTACTCTGACCATAGACACTGTCTGACCTGCTGAGTTCCTCCAGCATTTTGTGTGTGTTACTCTGTCCGTAGACACTGTCTGACCTGCTGAGTTCCTCCAGCATTTTGTGTGTGTTACTCTGTCCATAGACACTGTCTGACCTGCTAAGTTCCTCCAGCATTTTGTCTGTGTTACTCTGACCATAGACAGTGTCTGACCTGCTGAGTTCCTCCAGCATTTTGTGTGTGTTACTCTGACCATAGACACTGTCTGACCTGCTGAGTTCCTCCAGCATTTTGTGTGTGTTACTCGGTCCATAGACACTGTCTGACCTGCTGAGTTCCTCCAACATTTTGTGTGTGTTACTCTGACCATAGACACTGTCTGACCTGCTGAGTTCCTCCAGCATTTTGTGTGTGTTACTCTGTCCGTAGACACTGTCTGACCTGCTGAGTTCCTCCAGCATTTTGTGTGTGTTACTCTGTCCATAGACACTGTCTGACCTGCTGAGTTTCTCCAGCATTTTGTATGTGTTACTCTGACCATAGACACTGTCTGACCTGCTGAGTTCCTCCAGCATTTTGTGTGTGTTACTCCGTCCACAGACACTGTCTGACCTGCTGAGTTCCTCCAGCATTTTGTCTGTGTTACTCTGACCACAGCCACTGTCTGACCTGCTGAGTTCCTCCAGCATTTTGTGTGTGTTACTCTGACCGTAGACACTGTCTGACCTGCTGAGTTCCTCCAGCATTTTGTCTGTGTTACCCTGTCCATAGACACTGTATAACCTGCTGAGTTCCTCCAAAATTTTGTGTGTGTTACTCTCTCCATAGACACTGTCTGACCTGCTGAGTTCCTCCAGCATTTTGTCTGTGTTACTCTGACCACAGCCACTGTCTGACCTGCTGAGTTCCTCCAGCATTTTGTATGTGGTACTCTGACCATAGACACTGTCTGACCTGCTGAGTTCCTCCAGCATTTTGTGTGTGTTACTCCGTCCATAGACACTGTCTGACCTGCTGAGTTCCTCCAGCATTTTGTGTGTGTTACTCTGACCACAGCCACTGTCTGACCTGCTGAGTTCCTCCAGCATTTTGTGTGTGTTACTCTGACCATAGACACTCTCTGACCTGCTGAGATCCTCCAGCATTTTGTGTGTGTCACTCCGTCCATAGACGCTGTCTGACCGGCTCAGTTCCTCCAGCATTTTTTGAGTGTTACTCTGTCCATAGACACTGTCTGACCTGTTGAGATCCTCCAGCATTTTGTGTGTGTTACTCTGTCCATAGACACTGTCTGACCTGCTGAATTCCTCCAGCATTTTGTGTGTGTTACTCTGTCCATAGACACTGTCTGACCTGCTGAGTTCCTCCAGCATTTTGTGTGTGTTACTCTGTCCATAGACACTGTCTGACCTGCTGATTTTCTCCAGCATTTTGTATGTGTTACTCTGTCCGTAGACCGTGTCTGACCTGCTGAGTTCCTCCAGGATTTTGTCTGTGTTACTCTGACCACAACCATTGTCTGACCTGCTGAGTTCCTCCAGCATTTTGTGTGTGTTACTCTGTCCATAGACACTATATGACCTGCTGAGTTCCTACAGCATATTGTGTGTATTACTCTGTCCATAGACACTGTCTGACCTGCTGAGTTCCTCCAGCATTTTGTGTGTGTTACTCTGTCCATAGACACTGTCTGACCTGCTAAGTTCCTCCAGCATTTTGTCTGTGTTACTCTGACCATAGACAGTGTCTGACCTGCTGAGTTCCTCCAACATTTTGTGTGTGTTACTCTGACCATAGACACTGTCTGACCTGCTGAGTTCCTCCAGCATTTTGTGTGTGTTACTCGGTCCATAGACACTGTCTGACCTGCTGAGTTCCTCCAGCATTTTGTGTGTGTTACCCTGTCCATAGACACTGTCTAACCTGCTGAGTTCCTCCAGCATTTTGTGTGTGTTACTCTGTCCATAGACACTTTCTGACCTGCTGAGTTCCTCCAGCATTTTGTCTGTGTTACTCTGACCACAACCACTGTCTGACCTGCTGAGTTCCTCCAGCATTTTGTATGTGTTACTCTGACCATAGACACTGTCTGACCTGCTGAGTTCCTCCAGTATTTTGTGTGTGTTACTCCGTCCATAGACACTGTCTGACCTGCTGAGTTCCTCCAGCATTTTGTCTGTGTTACTCTGACCATAGACACTGTCTGACCTGTTGAGTTCCTCCAGCATTTTGTGTGTGTTCCTCTGTCCATAGACACTGTCTGACCTGCTGAGTTCCTCCAGCATTTAGTGTGTGTTACTCCGTCCATAGACACTGTCTGACCTGCTGAGTTCCTTCAGCATTTTGTGTGTGTTACTCTGACCGTAGACACTGTCTGACCTGTTGAGTTCCTCCAGCATTTTGTGTGTGTTCCTCTGTCCATAGACACTGTCTGACCTGCTGAGTTCCTCCAGCATTTTGTCTGTGTTACTCTGACCACAACCACTGTCTGACCTGCTGAGTTCCTCCAGCATTTTGTATGTGTTACTCTGACCATAGACACTGTCTGACCTGCTGAATTCCTCCAGCATTTTGTATGTGTTACTCTGACCATAGACACTGTCTGACCAGCTGAGTTCCTCCAGCATTTTGTATGTGTTACTCTGACCATAGACACTGTCTGACCTGCTGAGTTCCTCCAGCATTTTGTGTGTGTTACTCCGTCCATAGACACTGTCTGACCTGCTGAGTTCCTCCAGCATTTTGTCTGTGTTACTCTGACCACAGCCACTGTCTGACCTGCTGAGTTCCTCCAGCATTTTGTGTGTGTTACTCTGACCGTAGACACTGTCTGACCTGCTGAGTTCCTCCAGCATTTTGTCTGTGTTACCCTGTCCATAGACACTGTATAACCTGCTGAGTTCCTCCAAAATTTTGTGTGTGTTACTCTCTCCATAGACACTGTCTGACCTGCTGAGTTCCTCCAGCATTTTGTCTGTGTTACTCTGACCACAGCCACTGTCTGACCTGCTGAGTTCCTCCAGCATTTTGTATGTGTTACTCTGACCATAGACACTGTCTGACCTGCTGAGTTCCTCCAGCATTTTGTGTGTGTTACTCCGTCCATAGACACTGTCTGACCTGCTGAGTTCCTCCAGCATTTTGTCTGTGTTACTCTGACCACAGCCACTGTCTGACCTGCTGAGTTCCTCCAGCATTTTGTGTGTGTTACTCTGACCATAGACACTGTCTGACCTGCTGAGTTCCTCCAGCATTTTGTGTGTGTTACTCTGTCCGTAGACACTGTCTGACCTGCTGAGTTCCTCCAGCATTTTGTGTGTGTTACTCTGTCCATAGACACTGTCTGACCTGCTGAGTTTCTCCAGCATTTTGTATGTGTTACTCTGACCATAGACACTGTCTGACCTGCTGAGTTCCTCCAGCATTTTGTATGTGTTACTCTGACCATAGACACTGTCTGACCTGCTGAGTTCCTCCAGCATTTTGTGTGTGTTACTCCGTCCATAGACACTGTCTGACCTGCTGAGTTCCTCCAGCATTTTGTCTGTGTTACTCTGACCACAGCCACTGTCTGACCTGCTGAGTTCCTCCAGCATTTTGTGTGTGTTACTCTGACCATAGACACTGTCTGACCTGCTGAGTTCCTCCAGCATTTTGTGTGTGTTACTCTGTCCGTAGACACTGTCTGACCTGCTGAGTTCCTCCAGCATTTTGTGTGTGTTACTCTGTCCATAGACACTGTCTGACCTGCTAAGTTCCTCCAGCATTTTGTCTGTGTTACTCTGACCATAGACAGTGTCTGACCTGCTGAGTTCCTCCAGCATTTTGTGTGTGTTACTCTGACCATAGACACTGTCTGACCTGCTGAGTTCCTCCAGCATTTTGTGTGTGTTACTCGGTCCATAGACACTGTCTGACCTGCTGAGTTCCTCCAACATTTTGTGTGTGTTACTCTGTCCATAGACACTGTCTGACCTGCTGAGTTTCTCCAACATTTTGTGTGTGTTACTCTGTCCATAGACACTGTCTGACCTGCTGAGTTCCTCCAGCATTTTGTGTGTGTTACCCTGTCCATAGACACTGTCTAACCTGCTGAGTTCCTCCAGCATTTTGTGTGTGTTACTCTGTCCATAGACACTTTCTGACCTGCTGAGTTCCTCCAGCATTTTGTCTGTGTTACTCTGACCACAACCACTGTCTGACCTGCTGAGTTCCTCCAGCATTTTGTATGTGTTACTCTGACCATAGACACTGTCTGACCTGCTGAGTTCCTCCAGTATTTTGTGTGTGTTACTCCATCCATAGACACTGTCTGACCTGCTGAGTTCCTCCAGCATTTTGTCTGTGTTACTCTGACCATAGACACTGTCTGACCTGTTGAGTTCCTCCAGCATTTTGTGTGTGTTCCTCTGTCCATAGACACTGTCTGACCTGCTGAGTTCCTTCAGCATTTTGTGTGTGTTACTCTGACCGTAGACACTGTCTGACCTGTTGAGTTCCTCCAGCATTTTGTGTGTGTTCCTCTGTCCATAGACACTGTCTGACCTGCTGAGTTCCTCCAGCATTTTGTCTGTGTTACTCTGACCACAGCCACTGTCTGACCTGCTGAGTTCCTCCAGCATTTTGTGTGTGTTACTCTGACCGTAGACACTGTCTGACCTGCTGAGTTCCTCCAGCATTTTGTCTGTGTTACCCTGTCCATAGACACTGTATAACCTGCTGAGTTCCTCCAGCATTTTGTGTGTGTTACTCTGTCCATAGACACTGTCTGACCTGCTGAGTTCCTCCAGCATTTTGTCTGTGTTACTCTGACCACAGCCACTGTCTGACCTGCTGAGTTCCTCCAGCATTTTGTATGTGTTACTTTGACCATAGACACTGTCTGACCTGCTGAGTTCCTCCAGCATTTTGTGTGTGTTACTCCGTCCATAGACACTGTCTGACCTGCTGAGTTCCTCCAGCATTTTGTCTGTGTTACTCTGACCACAGCCACTGTCTGACCTGCTGAGTTCCTCCAGCATTTTGTGTGTGTTACTCTGACCATAGACACTGTCTGACCTGCTGAGTTCCTCCAGCATTTTGTGTGTGTTACTCTGTCCGTAGACACTGTCTGACCTGCTGAGTTCCTCCAGCATTTTGTGTGTGTTACTCTGTCCATAGACACTGTCTGACCTGCTGAGTTTCTCCAGCATTTTGTATGTGTTACTCTGACCATATACACTGTCTGACCTGCTGAGTTCCTCCAGCATTTTGTGTGTGTTACTCTGTCCGTAGACACTGTCTGACCTGCTGAGTTCCTCCAGCATTTTGTCTGTGTTACTCTGACCACAGACACTGTCTGACCTGCTGAGTTCCTCCAGCATTTTGTGTGTGTTACTCTGTCCATAGACACTATCTGACCTGCTGAGTTCCTACAGCATTTTGTGTGTATTACTCTGTCCATAGACACTGTCTGACCTGCTGAGTTTCTCCAGCATTTTATGTGTGTTACTCTGACCATAGACACTGTCTGACCTGCTGTTCCTCCAGTATTTTGTGTGTGTTACTCCGTCCATAGACACTGTCTGACCTGCTGAGTTCCTCCAGCATTTTGTCTGTGTTACTCTGACCATAGACACTGTCTGACCTGTTGAGTTCCTCCAGCATTTTGTGTGTGTTCCTCTGTCCATAGACACTGTCTGACCTGCTGAGTTCCTTCAGCATTTTGTGTGTGTTACTCTGACCGTAGACACTGTCTGACCTGTTGAGTTCCTCCAGCATTTTGTGTGTGTTCCTCTGTCCATAGACACTGTCTGACCTGCTGAGTTCCTCCAGCATTTTGTCTGTGTTACTCTGACCACAGCCACTGTCTGACCTGCTGAGTTCCTCCAGCATTTTGTGTGTGTTACTCTGACCGTAGACACTGTCTGACCTGCTGAGTTCCTCCAGCATTTTGTCTGTGTTACCCTGTCCATAGACACTGTATAACCTGCTGAGTTCCTCCAGCATTTTGTGTGTGTTACTCTGTCCATAGACACTGTCTGACCTGCTGAGTTCCTCCAGCATTTTGTCTGTGTTACTCTGACCACAGCCACTGTCTGACCTGCTGAGTTTCTCCAGCATTTTGTATGTGTTACTCTGACCATAGACACTGTCTGACCTGCTGAGTTCCTCCAGCATTTTGTGTGTGTTACTCCGTCCATAGACACTGTCTGACCTGCTGAGTTCCTCCAGCATTTTGTCTGTGTTACTCTGACCACAGCCACTGTCTGACCTGCTGAGTTCCTCCAGCATTTTGTGTGTGTTACTCTGACCATAGACACTGTCTGACCTGCTGAGTTCCTCCAGCATTTTGTGTGTGTTACTCTGTCCGTAGACACTGTCTGACCTGCTGAGTTCCTCCAGCATTTTGTGTGTGTTACTCTGTCCATAGACACTGTCTGACCTGCTGAGTTTCTCCAGCATTTTGTATGTGTTACTCTGACCATATACACTGTCTGACCTGCTGAGTTCCTCCAGCATTTGGTGTGTGTTACTCTGTCCGTAGACACTGTCTGACCTGCTGAGTTCCTCCAGCATTTTGTCTGTGTTACTCTGACCACAGCCACTGTCTGACCTGCTGAGTTCCTCCAGCATTTTGTGTGTGTTACTCTGACCGTAGACACTGTCTGACCTGCTGAGTTCCTCCAGCATTTTGTCTGTGTTACCCTGTCCATAGACACTGTATAACCTGCTGAGTTCCTCCAGCATTTTGTGTGTGTTACTCTGTCCATAGACACTGTCTGACCTGCTGAGTTCCTCCAGCATTTTGTCTGTGTTACTCTGACCACAGCCACTGTCTGACCTGCTGAGTTCCTCCAGCATTTTGTATGTGTTACTCTGACCATAGACACTGTCTGACCTGCTGAGTTCCTCCAGCATTTTGTGTGTGTTACTCCGTCCATAGACACTGTCTGACCTGCTGAGTTCCTCCAGCATTTTGTCTGTGTTACTCTGACCACAGCCACTGTCTGACCTGCTGAGTTCCTCCAGCATTTTGTGCGTGTTACTCTGACCATAGACACTGTCTGACCTGCTGAGTTCCTCCAGCATTTTGTGTGTGTTACTCTGTCCGTAGACACTGTCTGACCTGCTGAGTTCCTCCAGCATTTTGTGTGTGTTACTCTGTCCATAGACACTGTCTGACCTGCTGAGTTTCTCCAGCATTTTGTATGTGTTACTCTGACCATATACACTGTCTGACCTGCTGAGTTCCTCCAGCATTTTGTGTGTGTTACTCTGTCCGTAGACACTGTCTGACCTGCTGAGTTCCTCCAGCATTTTGTCTGTGTTACTCTGACCACAGACACTGTCTGACCTGCTGAGTTCCTCCAGCATTTTGTGTGTGTTACTCTGTCCATAGACACTATCTGACCTGCTGAGTTCCTACAGCATTTTGTGTGTATTACTCTGTCCATAGACACTGTCTGACCTGCTGAGTTTCTCCAGCATTTTATGTGTGTTACTCTGACCATAGACACTCTCTGACCTGCTGAGATCGTCCAGCATTTTGTGTGTGTTACTCTGACCATAGACACTCTCTGACCTGCTGAGATCCTCCAGCATTTTGTGTGTGTTACTCTGACCATAGACACTCTCTGACCTGCTGAGATCCTCCAGCATTTTGTGTGTGTCACTCCGTCCATAGACGCTGTCTGACCGGCTCAGTTCCTCCAGCATTTTTTGAGTGTTACTCTGTCCATAGACACTGTCTGACCTGTTGAGATCCTCCAGCATTTTGTGTGTGTTACTCTGTAAATAGACACTGTCTGACCTGCTGAGTTCCTCCAGCATTTTGTGTGTGTTACTCTGTCCATAGACACTGTCTGACCTGCTGAGTTCCTCCAGCATTTTGTGTGTGTTACTCTGTCCATAGACACTGTCTGACCTGCTGATTTTCTCCAGCATTTTGTATGTGTTACTCTGTCCGTAGACAGTGTCTGACCTGCTGAGTTCCTCCAGCATTTTGTCTGTGTTACTCTGACCACAACCAGTGTCTGACCTGCTGAGATCCTCCAGCATTTTGTGTGTGTTACTCTGTCCATAGACACTATCTGACCTGCTGAGTTCCTACAGCATATTGTGTGTATTACTCTGTCCATAGACACTGTCTGACCTGCTGAGTTCCTCCAGCATTTTGTGTGTGTTACTCTGTCCATAGACACTGTCTGACCTGCTAAGTTCCTCCAGCATTTTGTCTGTGTTACTCTGACCATAGACAGTGTCTGACCTGCTGAGTTCCTCCAGCATTTTCTGTGTGTTACTCTGACCATAGACACTGTCTGACCTGCTGAGTTCCTCCAGTATTTTGTGTGTGTTACTCGGTCCATAGACACTGTCTGACCTGCTGAGTTCCTCCAACATTTTGTGTGTGTTACTCTGTCCATAGACACTGTCTGACCTGCTGAGTTTCTCCAACATTTTGTGTGTGTTACTCTGTCCATAGACACTGTCTGACCTGCTGAGTTCCTCCAGCATTTTGTGTGTGTTACCCTGTCCATAGACACTGTCTAACCTGCTGAGTTCCTCCAGCATTTTGTGTGTGTTACTCTGTCCTTAGACACTTTCTGACCTGCTGAGTTCCTCCAGCATTTTGTCTGTGTTACTCTGACCACAACCACTGTCTGACCTGCTGAGTTCCTCCAGCATTTTGTATGTGTTACTCTGACTATAGACACTGTCTGACCTGCTGAGTTCCTCCAGTATTTTGTGTGTGTTACTCCGTCCATAGACACTGTCTGACCTGCTGAGTTCCTCCAGCATTTTGTCTGTGTTACTCTGACCATAGACACTGTCTGACCTGTTGAGTTCCTCCAGCATTTTGTGTGTGTTCCTCTGTCCATAGACACTGTCTGACCTGCTGAGTTCCTTCAGCATTTTGTGTGTGTTACTCTGACCGTAGACACTGTCTGACCTGTTGAGTTCCTCCAGCATTTTGTGTGTGTTCCTCTGTCCATAGACACTGTCTGACCTGCTGAGTTCCTCCAGCATTTTGTCTGTGTTACTCTGACCACAACCACTGTCTGACCTGCTGAGTTCCTCCAGCATTTTGTATGTGTTACTCTGACCATAGACACTGTCTGACCTGCTGAGTTCCTCCAGCATTTTGTATGTGTTACTCTGACCATAGACACTGTCTGACCTGCTGAGTTCCTCCAGCATTTTGTGTGTGTTACTCCGTCCATAGACACTGTCTGACCTGCTGAGTTCCTCCAGCATTTTGTCTGTGTTACTCTGACCACAGCCACTGTCTGACCTGCTGAGTTCCTCCAGCACTTTGTGTGTGTTACTCTGACCGTAGACACTGTCTGACCTGCTGAGTTCCTCCAGCATTTTGTCTGTGTTACCCTGTCCTTAGACACTGTATAACCTGCTGAGTTCCTCCAGCATTTTGTGTGTGTTACTCTGTCCATAGACACTGTCTGACCTGCTGAGTTCCTCCAGCATTTTGTCTGTGTTACTCTGACCACAGCCACTGTCTGACCTGCTGAGTTCCTCCAGCATTTTGTATGTGTTACTCTGACCATAGACACTGTCTGACCTGCTGAGTTCCTCCAGCATTTTGTGTGTGTTACTCCGTCCATAGACACTGTCTGACCTGCTGAGTTCCTCCAGCATTTTGTCTGTGTTACTCTGACCACAGCCACTGTCTGACCTGCTGAGTTCCTCCAGCATTTTGTGTGTGTTACTCTGACCATAGACACTGTCTGACCTGCTGAGTTCCTCCAGCATTTTGTGTGTGTTACTCTGTCCGTAGACACTGTCTGACCTGCAGAGTTCCTCCAGCATTTTGTCTGTGTTACTCTGACCACAGACACTGTCTGACCTGCTGAGTTCCTCCAGCATTTTGTGTGTGTTACTCTGTCCATAGACACTATCTGACCTGCTGAGTTCCTACAGCATTTTGTGTGTATTACTCTGTCCATAGACACTGTCTGACCTGCTGAGTTTCTCCAGCATTTTATGTGTGTTACTCTGACCATAGACACTCTCTGACCTGCTGAGATCGTCCAGCATTTTGTGTGTGTTACTCTGACCATAGACACTCTCTGACCTGCTGAGATCCTCCAGCATTTTGTTTGTGTTACTCTGACCATAGACACTCTCTGACCTGCTGAGTTCCTCCAGCATTTTGTGTGTGTTACTCTGACCATAGAAACTGTCTGACCTGCTGAGTTCCTCCCGCATTTTGTGTGTGTTACTCTGTCCGTAGACACTGTCTGACCTGCTGAGTTCCTCCAGCATTTTGTGTGTGTTACTCTGTCCATAGACACTGTCTGACCTGCTGAGTTCCTCCAGCATTTTGTCTGTGTTACTCTGACCACAGCCACTGTCTGACCTGCTGAGTTCCTCCAGCATTTTGTGTGTGTTACTCTGACCGTAGACACTGTCTGACCTGCTGAGTTCCTCCAGCATTTTGTCTGTGTTACCCTGTCCATAGACACTGTATAACCTGCTGAGTTCCTCCAGAATTTTGTGTGTGTTACTCTGTCCATAGACACTGTCTGACCTGCTGAGTTCCTCCAGCATTTTGTCTGTGTTACTCTGACCACAGCCACTGTCTGACCTGCTGAGTTCCTCCAGCATTTTGTATGTGTTACTCTGACCATAGACACTGTCTGACCTGCTGAGTTCCTCCAGCATTTTGTGTGTGTTACTCCGTCCATAGACACTGTCTGACCTGCTGAGTTCCTCCAGCATTTTGTCTGTGTTACTCTGACCACAGCCACTGTCTGACCTGCTGAGTTCCTCCAGCATTTTGTGTGTGTTACTCTGTCCGTAGACACTGTCTGACCTGCTGAGTTCCTCCAGCATTTTGTCTGTGTTACTCTGACCACAGACACTGTCTGACCTGCTGAGTTCCTCCAGCATTTTGTGTGTGTTACTCTGTCCATAGACACTATCTGACCTGCTGAGTTCCTACAGCATTTTGTGTGTATTACTCTGTCCATAGACACTGTCTGACCTGCTGAGTTTCTCCAGCATTTTATGTGTGTTACTCTGACCATAGACACTCTCTGACCTGCTGAGATCGTCCAGCATTTTGTGTGTGTTACTCTGTCCATAGACACTGTCTGACCTGCTAAGTTCCTCCGGCATTTTGTGTGTTACTCTGACCATAGACACTGTCTGACCTGCTGAGTTCCTCCAGCATTTTGTGTGTGTTACTCCGTCCATAGACACTGTCTGACCTGCTGAGTTCCTCCAGCATTTTGTCTGTGTTACTCTGACCATAGACACTGTCTGACCTGCTGAGTTCCTCCAGCATTTTGTGTGTGTTACTCTGACCATAGACACTGTCTGACCTGCTGAGTTCCTCCAGCATTTTGTGTGTGTTACTCTGTCCGTAGACACTGTCTGACCTGCAGAGTTCCTCCAGCATTTTGTCTGTGTTACTCTGACCACAGACACTGTCTGACCTGCTGAGTTCCTCCAGCATTTTGTGTGTGTTACTCTGTCCATAGACACTATCTGACCTGCTGAGTTCCTACAGCATTTTGTGTGTATTACTCTGTCCATAGACACTGTCTGACCTGCTGAGTTTCTCCAGCATTTTATGTGTGTTACTCTGACCATAGACACTCTCTGACCTGCTGAGATCGTCCAGCATTTTGTGTGTGTTACTCTGACCATAGACACTCTCTGACCTGCTGAGATCCTCCAGCATTTTGTGTGTGTTACTCTGACCATAGACACTCTCTGACCTGCTGAGATCCTCCAGCATTTTGTGTGTGTCACTCCGTCCATAGACGCTGTCTGACCGGCTGAGTTTCTCCAACATTTTGTGTGTGTTACTCTGTCCATAGACACTGTCTGACCTGCTGAGTTCCTCCAGCATTTTGTGTGTGTTACCCTGTCCATAGACACTGTCTAACCTGCTGAGTTCCTCCAGCATTTTGTGTGTGTTACTCTGTCCATAGACACTTTCTGACCTGCTGAGATCCTCCAGCATTTTTTGAGTGTTACTCTGTCCATAGACACTGTCTGACCTGTTGAGATCCTCCAGCATTTTGTGTGTGTTACGCTGTCCATAGACACTGTCTGACCTGCGGAGTTCCTCCAGCATTTTGTGTGTGTTACTCTGTCCATAGACACTGTCTGACCTGCTAAGTTCCTCCGGCATTTTGTGTGTTACTCTGACCATAGACACTGTCTGACCTGCTGAGTTCCTCCAGCATTTTGTGAGTGTTACTCTGTCCATAGACACTGTCTGACCTGCTAAGTTCCTCCGGCATTTTGTGTGTTACTCTGACCATAGACACTGTCTGACCTGCTGAGTTCCTCCAGCATTTTGTGAGTGTTACTCTGACCATAGACACTCTCTGACCTGCTGAGTTCCTCCAGCATTTTGTGTGTGTTACTCCGTCCATAGACGCTGTCTGACCGGCTCAGTTCCTCCAGCATTTTGTGTGTGTTACTCTGACCATAGACACTGTCTGCCCTGCTGAATTCCTCCAGTATTTTGTGAGTGTTACTCTGACCATAGACACTATCTGACCTGCTGAGTTCCTACAGCATTTTGTGTGTATTACTCTGTCCATAGACACTGACTGACCTGCTGAGTTCCTCCAGCATTTTGTGTGTGTTACTCTGTCCATTGACACTGTCTGACCTGCTGAGTTCCTACAGCATTTTGTGTGTATTACTCTGTCCATAGACACTGACTGACCTGCTGAGTTCCTCCAGAATTTTGTGTGTGTTACTCTGACCATAGACACTGTCTGACCTGCTGAGTTCCTCCAGCATTTTCTGTGTGTTACTCTGTCCATAGACAGTGTCTGACCTGCTTGACTTCCTCCAGCATTTTGTGTGTGTTACTCCGTCCATAGACACTGTCTGAACCGTTGAGTTCCTCCAGCATTTTGTGTGTGTTACTCTGACCATAGACAGTGTCTGACCTGCTGAGTTCCTCCAGCATTTTGTGTGTGCTACTCGGACCATAGACACTGTCTGACCTGCTGAGTTCCTCCAGCATTTTGTGTGTGTTACTCTGTCCATAGACACTGTCTGACCTGCTGAGTTCCTCCAGCATTTTGTGTGTGTTACTCTGTCCATTGACACTGTCTGACCTGCTGAGTTCCTCCAGCATTTTGTGTGTGTTTCTCCATCCATAGACACTGTCTGACCTGCTGAGTTCCTCCAACATTTTGTGTGTGTTACTCTGTCCATAGACTCTGTCTGACCTGCTGAGTTCCTCCAGCATTTTGTGTGTGTTACCCTGTCCATAGACACTGTCTAACCTGCTGAGTTCCTCCAACATTTTGTGTGTGTTACTCTGTCCATAGACACTGTCTGACCTGCTGAGTTCCTCCAGCATTTTGTGTGTGTTACCCTGTCCATAGACACTGTCTAACCTGCTGAGTTCCTCCAGCATTTTGTGTGTGTTCCTCTGTCCATAGACACTGTCTGACCTGCTGAGTTCCTCCAGCATTTTGTCTGTGTTACTTTGACCACAACCACTGTCTGACCTGCTGAGTTCCTCCAGCATTTTGTATGTGTTACTCTGACCATAGACACTGTCTGACCTGCTGAGTTCCTCCAGCATTTTGTCTGTGTTACTCTGACCACAGCCACTGTCTGACCTGCTGAGTTCCTCCAGCATTTTGTGTGTGTTACTCTGACCGTAGACACTGTCTGACCTGCTGAGTTCCTCCAGCATTTTGTCTGTGTTACCCTGTCCATAGACACTGTCTAACCTGCTGAGTTCCTCCAGCATTTTGTGTGTGTTACTCTGTCCATAGACACTGTCTGACCTGCTGTTCCTCCAGCATTTTGTCTGTGTTACTCTGACCACAGCCACTGTCTGACCTGCTGAGTTCCTCCAGCATTTTGTATGTGTTACTCTGACCATAGACACTGTCTGACCTGCTGAGTTCCTCCAGCATTTTGTGTGTGTTACTCTGACCATAGAAACTGTCTGACCTGCTGAGTTCCTCCCGCATTTTGTGTGTGTTACTCTGTCCGTAGACACTGTCTGACCTGCTGAGTTCCTCCAGCATTTTGTGTGTGTTACTCTGTCCATAGACACTGTCTGACCTGCTGAGTTCCTCCAGCATTTTGTCTGTGTTACTCTGACCACAGCCACTGTCTGACCTGCTGAGTTCCTCCAGCATTTTGTGTGTGTTACTCTGACCGTAGACACTGTCTGACCTGCTGAGTTCCTCCAGCATTTTGTCTGTGTTACCCTGTCCATAGACACTGTATAACCTGCTGAGTTCCTCCAGAATTTTGTGTGTGTTACTCTGTCCATAGACACTGTCTGACCTGCTGAGTTCCTCCAGCATTTTGTCTGTGTTACTCTGACCACAGCCACTGTCTGACCTGCTGAGTTCCTCCAGCATTTTGTATGTGTTACTCTGACCATAGACACTGTCTGACCTGCTGAGTTCCTCCAGCATTTTGTGTGTGTTACTCCGTCCATAGACACTGTCTGACCTGCTGAGTTCCTCCAGCATTTTGTCTGTGTTACTCTGACCATAGACACTGTCTGACCTGCTGAGTTCCTCCAGCATTTTGTGTGTGTTACTCCGTCCATAGACACTGTCTGACCTGCTGAGTTCCTCCAGCATTTTGTCTGTGTTACTCTGACCACAGCCACTGTCTGACCTGCTGAGTTCCTCCAGCATTTTGTGTGTGTTACTCTGACCATAGACACTGTCTGACCTGCTGAGTTCCTCCAGCATTTTGTGTGTGTTACTCTGTCCGTAGACACTGTCTGACCTGCTGAGTTCCTCCAGCATTTTGTGTGTGTTACTCTGTCCATAGACACTGTCTGACCTGCTGAGTTTCTCCAGCATTTTGTATGTGTTACTCTGACCATATACACTGTCTGACCTGCTGAGTTCCTCCAGCATTTTGTGTGTGTTACTCTGTCCGTAGACACTGTCTGACCTGCTGAGTTCCTCCAGCATTTTGTCTGTGTTACTCTGACCACAGACACTGTCTGACCTGCTGAGTTCCTCCAGCATTTTGTGTGTGTTACTCTGTCCATAGACACTATCTGACCTGCTGAGTTCCTACAGCATTTTGTGTGTATTACTCTGTCCATAGACACTGTCTGACCTGCTGAGTTTCTCCAGCATTTTATGTGTGTTACTCTGACCATAGACACTCTCTGACCTGCTGAGATCGTCCAGCATTTTGTGTGTGTTACTCTGTCCATAGACACTGTCTGACCTGCTGAGTTCCTCCAGCATTTTGTCTGTGTTACCCTGTCCATAGACACTGTCTAACCTGCTGAGTTCCTCCAGCATTTTGTGTGTGTTACTCTGTCCATAGACACTGTCTGACCTGCTGTTCCTCCAGCATTTTGTCTGTGTTACTCTGACCACAGCCACTGTCTGACCTGCTGAGTTCCTCCAGCATTTTGTATGTGTTACTCTGACCATAGACACTGTCTGACCTGCTGAGTTCCTCCAGCATTTTGTGTGTGTTACTCTGACCATAGAAACTGTCTGACCTGCTGAGTTCCTCCCGCATTTTGTGTGTGTTACTCTGTCCGTAGACACTGTCTGACCTGCTGAGTTCCTCCAGCATTTTGTGTGTGTTACTCTGTCCATAGACACTGTCTGACCTGCTGAGTTCCTCCAGCATTTTGTCTGTGTTACTCTGACCACAGCCACTGTCTGACCTGCTGAGTTCCTCCAGCATTTTGTGTGTGTTACTCTGACCGTAGACACTGTCTGACCTGCTGAGTTCCTCCAGCATTTTGTCTGTGTTACCCTGTCCATAGACACTGTATAACCTGCTGAGTTCCTCCAGAATTTTGTGTGTGTTACTCTGTCCATAGACACTGTCTGACCTGCTGAGTTCCTCCAGCATTTTGTCTGTGTTACTCTGACCACAGCCACTGTCTGACCTGCTGAGTTCCTCCAGCATTTTGTATGTGTTACTCTGACCATAGACACTGTCTGACCTGCTGAGTTCCTCCAGCATTTTGTGTGTGTTACTCCGTCCATAGACACTGTCTGACCTGCTGAGTTCCTCCAGCATTTTGTCTGTGTTACTCTGACCACAGCCACTGTCTGACCTGCTGAGTTCCTCCAGCATTTTGTGTGTGTTACTCTGACCATAGACACTGTCTGACCTGCTGAGTTCCTCCAGCATTTTGTGTGTGTTACTCTGTCCGTAGACACTGTCTGACCTGCTGAGTTCCTCCAGCATTTTGTGTGTGTTACTCTGTCCATAGACACTGTCTGACCTGCTGAGTTTCTCCAGCATTTTGTATGTGTTACTCTGACCATATACACTGTCTGACCTGCTGAGTTCCTCCAGCATTTTGTGTGTGTTACTCTGTCCGTAGACACTGTCTGACCTGCTGAGTTCCTCCAGCATTTTGTCTGTGTTACTCTGACCACAGACACTGTCTGACCTGCTGAGTTCCTCCAGCATTTTGTGTGTGTTACTCTGTCCATAGACACTATCTGACCTGCTGAGTTCCTACAGCATTTTGTGTGTATTACTCTGTCCATAGACACTGTCTGACCTGCTGAGTTTCTCCAGCATTTTATGTGTGTTACTCTGACCATAGACACTCTCTGACCTGCTGAGATCGTCCAGCATTTTGTGTGTGTTACTCTGTCCATAGACACTGTCTGACCTGCTAAGTTCCTCCGGCATTTTGTGTGTTACTCTGACCATAGACACTGTCTGACCTGCTGAGTTCCTCCAGCATTTTGTGAGTGTTACTCTGACCATAGACACTCTCTGACCTGATGAGTTCCTCCAGCATTTTGTGTGTGTTACTCCGTCCATAGACGCTGTCTGACCGGCTCAGTTCCTCCAGCATTTTGTGTGTGTTACTCTGACCATAGACACTGTCTGCCCTGCTGAATTCCTCCAGCATTTTGTGAGTGTTACTCTGACCATAGACACTATCTGACCTGCTGAGTTCCTACAGCATTTTGTGTGTATTACTCTGTCCATAGACACTGACTGACCTGCTGAGTTCCTCCAGCATTTTGTGTGTGTTACTCTGTCCATTGACACTGTCTGACCTGCTGAGTTCCTACAGCATTTTGTGTGTATTACTCTGTCCATAGACACTGACTGACCTGCTGAGTTCCTCCAGAATTTTGTGTGTGTTACTCTGACCATAGACACTGTCTGACCTGCTGAGTTCCTCCAGCATTTTCTGTGTGTTACTCTGTCTATAGACAGTGTCTGACCTGCTTGACTTCCTCCAGCATTTTGTGTGTGTTACTCCGTCCATAGACACTGTCTGAACCATTGAGTTCCTCCAGCATTTTGTGTGTGTTACTCTGACCATAGACAGTGTCTGACCTGCTGAGTTCCTCCAGCATTTTGTGTGTGCTACTCGGACCATAGACACTGTCTGACCTGCTGAGTTCCTCCAGCATTTTGTCTGTGTTACTCTGTCCATAGACACTGTCTGACCTGCTGAGTTCCTCCAGCATTTTGTGTGTGTTACTCTGTCCATTGACACTGTCTGACCTGCTGAGTTCCTCCAGCATTTTGTGTGTGTTTCTCCATCCATAGACACTGTCTGACCTGCTGAGTTCCTCCAACATTTTGTGTGTGTTACTCTGTCCATAGACTCTGTCTGACCTGCTGAGTTCCTCCAGCATTTTGTGTGTGTTACCCTGTCCATAGACACTGTCTAACCTGCTGAGTTCCTCCAACATTTTGTGTGTGTTACTCTGTCCATAGACACTGTCTGACCTGCTGAGTTCCTCCAGCATTTTGTGTGTGTTACCCTGTCCATAGACACTGTCTAACCTGCTGAGTTCCTCCAGCATTTTGTGTGTGTTCCTCTGTCCATAGACACTGTCTGACCTGCTGAGTTCCTCCAGCATTTTGTCTGTGTTACTTTGACCACAACCACTGTCTGACCTGCTGAGTTCCTCCAGCATTTTGTATGTGTTACTCTGACCATAGACACTGTCTGACCTGCTGAGTTCCTCCAGCATTTTGTCTGTGTTACTCTGACCACAGCCACTGTCTGACCTGCTGAGTTCCTCCAGCATTTTGTGTGTGTTACTCTGACCGTAGACACTGTCTGACCTGCTGAGTTCCTCCAGCATTTTGTCTGTGTTACCCTGTCCATAGACACTGTCTAACCTGCTGAGTTCCTCCAGCATTTTGTGTGTGTTACTCTGTCCATAGACACTGTCTGACCTGCTGTTCCTCCAGCATTTTGTCTGTGTTACTCTGACCACAGCCACTGTCTGACCTGCTGAGTTCCTCCAGCATTTTGTATGTGTTACTCTGACCATAGACACTGTCTGACCTGCTGAGTTCCTCCAGCATTTTGTGTGTGTTACTCTGACCATAGAAACTGTCTGACCTGCTGAGTTCCTCCCGCATTTTGTGTGTGTTACTCTGTCCGTAGACACTGTCTGACCTGCTGAGTTCCTCCAGCATTTTGTGTGTGTTACTCTGTCCTTAGACACTGTCTGACCTGCTGAGTTCCTCCAGCATTTTGTATGTGTTACTCTGACCATAGACACTGTCTGACCTGCTGAGTTCCTCCAGCATTTTGTGTGTGTTACTCTGTCCATAGACACTGTCTGACCTGCTGAGTTCCTCCAGCATTTTGTCTGTGTTACTCTGACCACAGCCACTGTCTGACCTGCTGAGTTCCTCCAGCATTTTGTGTGTGTTACTCTGACCGTAGACACTGTCTGACCTGCTGAGTTCCTCCAGCATTTTGTCTGTGTTACCCTGTCCATAGACACTGTATAACCTGCTGAGTTCCTCCAGAATTTTGTGTGTGTTACTCTGTCCATAGACACTGTCTGACCTGCTGAGTTCCTCCAGCATTTTGTCTGTGTTACTCTGACCACAGCCACTGTCTGACCTGCTGAGTTCCTCCAGCATTTTGTATGTGTTACTCTGACCATAGACACTGTCTGACCTGCTGAGTTCCTCCAGCATTTTGTGTGTGTTACTCCGTCCATAGACACTGTCTGACCTGCTGAGTTCCTCCAGCATTTTGTCTGTGTTACTCTGACCACAGCCACTGTCTGACCTGCTGAGTTCCTCCAGCATTTTGTGTGTGTTACTCTGACCATAGACACTGTCTGACCTGCTGAGTTCCTCCAGCATTTTGTGTGTGTTACTCTGTCCGTAGACACTGTCTGACCTGCTGAGTTCCTCCAGCATTTTGTGTGTGTTACTCTGTCCATAGACACTGTCTGACCTGCTGAGTTTCTCCAGCATTTTGTATGTGTTACTCTGACCATATACACTGTCTGACCTGCTGAGTTCCTCCAGCATTTTGTGTGTGTTACTCTGTCCGTAGACACTGTCTGACCTGCTGAGTTCCTCCAGCATTTTGTCTGTGTTACTCTGACCACAGACACTGTCTGACCTGCTGAGTTCCTCCAGCATTTTGTGTGTGTTACTCTGTCCATAGACACTATCTGACCTGCTGAGTTCCTACAGCATTTTGTGTGTATTACTCTGTCCATAGACACTGTCTGACCTGCTGAGTTTCTCCAGCATTTTATGTGTGTTACTCTGACCATAGACACTCTCTGACCTGCTGAGATCGTCCAGCATTTTGTGTGTGTTACTCTGACCATAGACACTCTCTGACCTGCTGAGATCCTCCAGCATTTTTTGTGTGTTACTCTGACCATAGACACTCTCTGACCTGCTGAGATCCTCCAGCATTTTGTGTGTGTCACTCCGTCCATAGACGCTGTCTGACCGGCTCAGTTCCTCCAGCATTTTTTGAGTGTTACTCTGTCCATAGACACTGTCTGACCTGTTGAGATCCTCCAGCATTTTGTGTGTGTTACTCTGTCCATAGACACTGTCTGACCTGCTGAGTTCCTCCAGCATTTTGTGTGTGTTACTCTGTCCATAGACACTGTCTGACCTGCTGAGTTCCTCCAGCATTTTGTGTGTGTTACACCGTCCATAGACACTGTCTGTCCTGCTGAGTTCCTCCAGCATTTTGTGTGTGTTACTCTGTCCATAGACACTGTCTGACCTGCTGAGTTCCTCCAGCATTTTGTCTGTGTTACTCTGACCACAGCCACTGTCTGACCTGCTGAGTTCCTCCAGCATTTTGTGTGTGTTACTCTGACCATAGACACTGTCTGACCTGCTGAGTTCCTCCAGCATTTTGTGTGTGTTACTCTGTCCGTAGACACTGTCTGACCTGCTGAGTTCCTCCAGCATTTTGTGTGTGTTACTCTGTCCATAGACACTGTCTGACCTGCTGAGTTTCTCCAGCATTTTGTATGTGTTACTCTGACCATATACACTGTCTGACCTGCTGAGTTCCTCCAGCATTTTGTGTGTGTTACTCTGTCCGTAGACACTGTCTGACCTGCTGAGTTCCTCCAGCATTTTGTCTGTGTTACTCTGACCACAGACACTGTCTGACCTGCTGAGTTCCTCCAGCATTTTGTGTGTGTTACTCTGTCCATAGACACTATCTGACCTGCTGAGTTCCTACAGCATTTTGTGTGTATTACTCTGTCCATAGACACTGTCTGACCTGCTGAGTTTCTCCAGCATTTTATGTGTGTTACTCTGACCATAGACACTCTCTGACCTGCTGAGATCGTCCAGCATTTTGTGTGTGTTACTCTGACCATAGACACTCTCTGACCTGCTGAGATCCTCCAGCATTTTTTGTGTGTTACTCTGACCATAGACACTCTCTGACCTGCTGAGATCCTCCAGCATTTTGTGTGTGTCACTCCGTCCATAGACGCTGTCTGACCGGCTCAGTTCCTCCAGCATTTTTTGAGTGTTACTCTGTCCATAGACACTGTCTGACCTGTTGAGATCCTCCAGCATTTTGTGTGTGTTACTCTGTCCATAGACACTGTCTGACCTGCTGAGTTCCTCCAGCATTTTGTGTGTGTTACTCTGTCCATAGACACTGTCTGACCTGCTGAGTTCCTCCAGCATTTTGTGTGTGTTACACCGTCCATAGACACTGTCTGTCCTGCTGAGTTCCTCCAGCATTTTGTGTGTGTTACTCTGTCCATAGACACTGTCTGACCTGCTGATTTTCTCCAGCATTTTGTATGTGTTACTCTGTCCGTAGACAGTGTCTGACCTGCTGAGTTCCTCCAGCATTTTGTCTGTGTTACTCTGACCACAACCAGTGTCTGACCTGCTGAGATCCTCCAGCATTTTGTGTGTGTTACTCTGTCCATAGACACTATCTGACCTGCTGAGTTCCTACAGCATATTGTGTGTATTACTCTGTCCATAGACACTGTCTGACCTGCTGAGTTCCTCCAGTATTTTGTGTGTGTTACTCGGTCCATAGACACTGTCTGACCTGCTGAGTTCCTCCAACATTTTGTGTGTGTTACTCTGTCCATAGACACTGTCTGACCTGCTGAGTTTCTCCAACATTTTGTGTGTGTTACTCTGTCCATAGACACTGTCTGACCTGCTGAGTTCCTCCAGCATTTTGTATGTGTTACCCTGTCCATAGACACTGTCTAACCTGCTGAGTTCCTCCAGCATTTTGTGTGTGTTACTCTGTCCATAGACACTTTCTGACCTGCTGAGTTCCTCCAGCATTTTGTCTGTGTTACTCTGACCACAACCACTGTCTGACCTGCTGAGTTCCTCCAGCATTTTGTATGTGTTACTCTGACCATAGACACTGTCTGACCTGCTGAGTTCCTCCAGTATTTTGTGTGTGTTACTCCGTTCATAGACACTGTCTGACCTGCTGAGTTCCTCCAGCATTTTGTCTGTGTTACTCTGACCATAGACACTGTCTGACCTGTTGAGTTCCTCCAGCATTTTGTGTGTGTTCCTCTGTCCATAGACACTGTCTGACCTGCTGAGTTCCTTCAGCATTTTGTGTGTGTTACTCTGACCGTAGACACTGTCTGACCTGTTGAGTTCCTCCAGCATTTTGTGTGTGTTCCTCTGTCCATAGACACTGTCTGACCTGCTGAGTTCCTCCAGCATTTTGTCTGTGTTACTCTGACCACAACCACTGTCTGACCTGCTGAGTTCCTCCAGCATTTTGTATGTGTTACTCTGACCATAGACACTGTCTGACCTGCTGAGTTCCTCCAGCATTTTCTGTGTGTTACTCTGTCCATAGACACTGTCTGACCTGCTGACTTCCTCCAGCATTTTGTGTGTGTTACTCCGTCCATAGACACTGTCTGAACCGTTGAGTTCCTCCAGCATTTTGTGTGTGTTACTCTGACCATAGACAGTGTCTGACCTGCTGAGTTCCTCCAGCATTTTGTGTGTGCTACTCGGACCATAGACACTGTCTGACCTGCTGAGTTCCTCCAGCATTTTGTGTGTGTTACTCTGTCCATAGACACTGTCTGAACTGCTGAGTTCCTCTAGCATTTTGTGTGTGTTACTCTGTCCATTGACACTGTCTGACCTGCTGAGTTCCTCCAGCATTTTGTGTGTGTTTCTCCATCCATAGACACTGTCTGACCTGCTGAGTTCCTCCAACATTTTGTGTGTGTTACTCTGTCCATAGACTCTGTCTGACCTGCTGAGTTCCTCCAGCATTTTGTGTGTGTTACCCTGTCCATAGACACTGTCTAACCTGCTGAGTTCCTCCAACATTTTGTGTGTGTTACTCTGTCCATAGACACTGTCTGACCTGCTGAGTTCCTCCAGCATTTTGTGTGTGTTACCCTGTCCATAGACACTGTCTAACCTGCTGAGTTCCTCCAGCATTTTGTGTGTGTTCCTCTGTCCATAGACACTGTCTGACCTGCTGAGTTCCTCCAGCATTTTGTCTGTGTTACTCTGACCACAACCACTGTCTGACCTGCTGAGTTCCTCCAGCATTTTGTATGTGTTACTCTGACCATAGACACTGTCTGACCTGCTGAGTTCCTCCAGCATTTTGTGTGTGTTACTCTGTCCGTAGACACTGTCTGACCTGCTGAGTTCCTCCAGCATTTTGTGTGTGTTACTCTGTCCATAGACACTGTCTGACCTGCTGAGTTTCTCCAGCATTTTGTATGTGTTACTCTGACCATATACACTGTCTGACCTGCTGAGTTCCTCCAGCATTTTGTGTGTGTTACTCTGTCCGTAGACACTGTCTGACCTGCTGAGTTCCTCCAGCATTTTGTCTGTGTTACTCTGACCACAGACACTGTCTGACCTGCTGAGTTCCTCCAGCATTTTGTGTGTGTTACTCTGTCCATAGACACTATCTGACCTGCTGAGTTCCTACAGCATTTTGTGTGTATTACTCTGTCCATAGACACTGTCTGACCTGCTGAGTTTCTCCAGCATTTTATGTGTGTTACTCTGACCATAGACACTCTCTGACCTGCTGAGATCGTCCAGCATTTTGTGTGTGTTACTCTGACCATAGACACTCTCTGACCTGCTGAGATCCTCCAGCATTTTTTGTGTGTTACTCTGACCATAGACACTCTCTGACCTGCTGAGATCCTCCAGCATTTTGTGTGTGTCACTCCGTCCATAGACGCTGTCTGACCGGCTCAGTTCCTCCAGCATTTTTTGAGTGTTACTCTGTCCATAGACACTGTCTGACCTGTTGAGATCCTCCAGCATTTTGTGTGTGTTACTCTGTCCATAGACACTGTCTGACCTGCTGAGTTCCTCCAGCATTTTGTGTGTGTTACTCTGTCCATAGACACTGTCTGACCTGCTGAGTTCCTCCAGCATTTTGTGTGTGTTACACCGTCCATAGACACTGTCTGTCCTGCTGAGTTCCTCCAGCATTTTGTGTGTGTTACTCTGTCCATAGACACTGTCTGACCTGCTGATTTTCTCCAGCATTTTGTATGTGTTACTCTGTCCGTAGACAGTGTCTGACCTGCTGAGTTCCTCCAGCATTTTGTCTGTGTTACTCTGACCACAACCAGTGTCTGACCTGCTGAGATCCTCCAGCATTTTGTGTGTGTTACTCTGTCCATAGACACTATCTGACCTGCTGAGTTCCTACAGCATATTGTGTGTATTACTCTGTCCATAGACACTGTCTGACCTGCTGAGTTCCTCCAGTATTTTGTGTGTGTTACTCGGTCCATAGACACTGTCTGACCTGCTGAGTTCCTCCAACATTTTGTGTGTGTTACTCTGTCCATAGACACTGTCTGACCTGCTGAGTTTCTCCAACATTTTGTGTGTGTTACTCTGTCCATAGACACTGTCTGACCTGCTGAGTTCCTCCAGCATTTTGTATGTGTTACCCTGTCCATAGACACTGTCTAACCTGCTGAGTTCCTCCAGCATTTTGTGTGTGTTACTCTGTCCATAGACACTTTCTGACCTGCTGAGTTCCTCCAGCATTTTGTCTGTGTTACTCTGACCACAACCACTGTCTGACCTGCTGAGTTCCTCCAGCATTTTGTATGTGTTACTCTGACCATAGACACTGTCTGACCTGCTGAGTTCCTCCAGTATTTTGTGTGTGTTACTCCGTTCATAGACACTGTCTGACCTGCTGAGTTCCTCCAGCATTTTGTCTGTGTTACTCTGACCATAGACACTGTCTGACCTGTTGAGTTCCTCCAGCATTTTGTGTGTGTTCCTCTGTCCATAGACACTGTCTGACCTGCTGAGTTCCTTCAGCATTTTGTGTGTGTTACTCTGACCGTAGACACTGTCTGACCTGTTGAGTTCCTCCAGCATTTTGTGTGTGTTCCTCTGTCCATAGACACTGTCTGACCTGCTGAGTTCCTCCAGCATTTTGTCTGTGTTACTCTGACCACAACCACTGTCTGACCTGCTGAGTTCCTCCAGCATTTTGTATGTGTTACTCTGACCATAGACACTGTCTGACCTGCTGAGTTCCTCCAGCATTTTCTGTGTGTTACTCTGTCCATAGACACTGTCTGACCTGCTGACTTCCTCCAGCATTTTGTGTGTGTTACTCCGTCCATAGACACTGTCTGAACCGTTGAGTTCCTCCAGCATTTTGTGTGTGTTACTCTGACCATAGACAGTGTCTGACCTGCTGAGTTCCTCCAGCATTTTGTGTGTGCTACTCGGACCATAGACACTGTCTGACCTGCTGAGTTCCTCCAGCATTTTGTGTGTGTTACTCTGTCCATAGACACTGTCTGAACTGCTGAGTTCCTCTAGCATTTTGTGTGTGTTACTCTGTCCATTGACACTGTCTGACCTGCTGAGTTCCTCCAGCATTTTGTGTGTGTTTCTCCATCCATAGACACTGTCTGACCTGCTGAGTTCCTCCAACATTTTGTGTGTGTTACTCTGTCCATAGACTCTGTCTGACCTGCTGAGTTCCTCCAGCATTTTGTGTGTGTTACCCTGTCCATAGACACTGTCTAACCTGCTGAGTTCCTCCAACATTTTGTGTGTGTTACTCTGTCCATAGACACTGTCTGACCTGCTGAGTTCCTCCAGCATTTTGTGTGTGTTACCCTGTCCATAGACACTGTCTAACCTGCTGAGTTCCTCCAGCATTTTGTGTGTGTTCCTCTGTCCATAGACACTGTCTGACCTGCTGAGTTCCTCCAGCATTTTGTCTGTGTTACTCTGACCACAACCACTGTCTGACCTGCTGAGTTCCTCCAGCATTTTGTATGTGTTACTCTGACCATAGACACTGTCTGACCTGCTGAGTTCCTCCAGCATTTTGTCTGTGTTACTCTGACCACAGCCACTGTCTGACCTGCTGAGTTCCTCCAGCATTTTGTGTGTGTTACTCTGACCGTAGACACTGTCTGACCTGCTGAGTTCCTCCAGCATTTTGTCTGTGTTACCCTGTCCATAGACACTGTCTAACCTGCTGAGTTCCACCAGCATTTTGTATGTGTTACTCTGACCATAGACACTGTCTGACCTGCTGAGTTCCTCCAGCATTTTGTGTGTGTTACTCTGACCATAGAAACTGTCTGACCTGCTGAGTTCCTCCAGCATTTTGTGTGTGTTACTCTGTCCGTAGACACTGTCTGACCTGCTGAGTTCCTCCAGCATTTTGTGTGTGTTACTCTGTCCTTAGACACTGTCTGACCTGCTGAGTTCCTCCAGCATTTTGTCTGTGTTACTCTGACCACAGCGACTGTCTGACCTGCTGAGTTCCTCCAGCATTTTGTGTGTGTTACTCTGACCGTAGACACTGTCTGACCTGCTGAGTTCCTCCAGCATTTTGTGTGTGTTACTCTGTCCGTAGACACTGTCTGACCTGCTGAGTTCCTCCAGCATTTTGTGTGTGTTACTCTGTCCATAGACACTGTCTGACCTGCAGAGTTTCTCCAGCATTTTGTATGTGTTACTCTGACCATATACACTGTCTGACCTGCTGAGTTCCTCCAGCATTTTGTGTGTGTTACTCTGTCCGTAGACACTGTCTGACCTGCTGAGTTCCTCCAGCATTTTGTCTGTGTTACTCTGACCACAGCCACTGTCTGACCTGCTGAGATCCTCCAGCATTTTGTGTGTTTTACTCTGTCCATAGACACTATCTGACCTGCTGAGTTCCTACAGCATTTTGTGTGTATTACTCTGTCCATAGACACTGTCTGACCTGCTGAGTTTCTCCAGCATTTTATGTGTGTTACTCTGACCATAGACACTGTCTGACCTGCTGAGTTCCTCCAGCATTTTATGTGTGTTACTCTGTCCATAGACACTGTCTGACCTGCTGAGTTTCCCCAGCATTTTGTATGTGTTACTCTGACCATATACACTGTCTGACCTGCTGAGATCGTCCAGCATTTTGTGTGTGTTACTCTGACCATAGACACTCTCTGACCTGCTGAGATCCTCCAGCATTTTGTGTGTGTTACTCTGTCCATAGACACTGTCTGACCTGCTGAGTTCCTCCAGCATTTTGTGTGTGTTACTCTGTCCATAGACACTGTCTGACCTGCTGAGTTCCTCCAGCATTTTGTGTGTGTTACTCTGTCCATAGACACTGTCTGACCTGCTGAGTTCCTCCAGCATTTTGTGAGTGTTACTCTGACCATAGACACTGTCTGACCTGCTGAGTTCCTCCAGCATTTTGTGTGTGTTACACCGTCCATAGACACTGTCTGTCCTGCTGAGTTCCTCCAGCATTTTGTGTGTGTTACTCTGACCATAGACAGTGTCTGACCTGCTGAGTTCCTACAGCATTTTGTGTGTGTTACTCCGTCCATAGACGCTGACTGACCGGCTCAGTTCCTCCAGCATTTTGTGTGTGTTACTCTGACCATAGACACTGTCTGCCCTGCTGAGTTCCTCCAGCATTTTGTGTGTGTTACTCCGTCCATAGACGCTGACTGACCGGCTCAGTTCCTCCAGCATTTTGTGTGTGTTACTCTGACCATAGACACTGACTGACCTGCTGAGTTCCTACAGCATTTTTTGAGTGTTACTCTGTCCATAGACACTGTCTGACCTGCTGAGATCCTCCAGCATTTTGTGTCTGTTACTCTGTCCATAGACACTGTCTGTCCTGCTGAGTTCCTCCAGCATTTTGTGTGTGTTACTCTGACCATAGACACTCTCTGACCTGCTGAGTTCCTCCAGCATTTTGTGTGTGTTACTCCATCCATAGACGCTGACTGACCGGCTCAGTTCCTCCAGCATTTTGTGTGTGTTACTCTGACCATAGACACTGTCTGACCTGCTGAGTTCCTCCAGCATTTTGTGTGTGTTACTCTGACCATAGACACTGTCTGACCTGCTGTGTTCCTCCAGCATTTTGTGTGTGTTACTCTGACCATAGACACTGTCTGACCTGCTGAGTTCCTACAGCATTTTGTGTGTGTTACTCTGTCCATAGACACTGTCTGACCTGCTGAGTTCCTCCAGCATTTTGTCTGTGTTATACTGACCACAGCCACTGTCTGACCTGCTGAGTTCCTCCAGCATTTTGTCTGTGTTACTCTGACCACAGCCACTGTCTGACCTGCTGAGTTCCTCCAGCATTTTGTGTGTGTTACTCTGACCGTAAACACTGTCTGACCTGCTGAGTTCCTCCAGCATTTTGTGTGTGTTACTCTGTCCATAGACACTGTCTGACCTGCTGATTTTCTCCAGCATTTTGTATGTGTTACTCTGACCATAGACACTGTTTCACCTGCTGAGTTCCTCCAGCATTTTGTGTGTGTTACTCTGTCCATAGACACTGTCTGACCTGCTAAGTTCCTCCAGCATTTTGTGTGTGTTACTCTGTCCGTAGACAGTGTCTGACCTGCTGAGTTCCTCCAGCATTTTGTCTGTGTTACTCTGACCACAACCAGTGTCTGACCTGCTGAGATCCTCCAGCATTTTGTGTGTGTTACTCTGTCCATAGACACTATCTGACCTGCTGAGTTCCTACAGCATTTTGTGTGTGTTACAGTGACAATAGACACTGTCTGACCTGCTGAGTTCCTCCAACATTTTGTGTGTGTTACTCTGACCATAGACACTGTCTGACCTGCTGAGTTCCTCCAGCATTTTGTGTGTGTTACTCTGTCCAGAGACACTGTCTGACCTGCTGAGTTCCTCCAGCATTTTGTGTGTGTTACTCCGTTCATAGACACTGTCTGACCTGCTGAGTTTCTCCAACATTTTGTGTGTGTTACTCTGTCCATAGACACTGTCTGACCTGCTGAGTTCCTCCAGCATTTTGTGTGTGTTACCCTGTCCATAGACACTGTCTAACCTGCTGAGTTCCTCCAGCATTTTGTGTGTGTTACTCTGTCCGTAGACACTGTCTGACCTGCTGAGTTCCTCCAGCATTTTGTGTGTGTTACTCTGTCCTTAGACACTGTCTGACCTGCTGAGTTCCTCCAGCATTTTGTCTGTGTTACTCTGACCACAGCGACTGTCTGACCTGCTGAGTTCCTCCAGCATTTTGTGTGTGTTACTCTGACCGTAGACACTGTCTGACCTGCTGAGTTCCTCCAGCATTTTGTGTGTGTTACTCTGTCCGTAGACACTGTCTGACCTGCTGAGTTCCTCCAGCATTTTGTGTGTGTTACTCTGTCCATAGACACTGTCTGACCTGCTGAGTTTCTCCAGCATTTTGTATGTGTTACTCTGACCATATACACTGTCTGACCTGCTGAGTTCCTCCAGCATTTTGTGTGTGTTACTCTGTCCATAGACACTGTCTGACCTGCTGAGTTTCTCCAGCATTTTATGTGTGTTACTCTGACCATAGACACTGTCTGACCTGCTGAGTTCCTCCAGCATTTTATGTGTGTTACTCTGTCCATAGACACTGTCTGACCTGCTGAGTTTCCCCAGCATTTTGTATGTGTTACTCTGACCATATACACTGTCTGACCTGCTGAGATCGTCCAGCATTTTGTGTGTGTTACTCTGACCATAGACACTCTCTGACCTGCTGAGATCCTCCAGCATTTTGTGTGTGTTACTCTGTCCATAGACACTGTCTGACCTGCTGAGTTCCTCCAGCATTTTGTGTGTGTTACTCTGTCCATAGACACTGTCTGACCTGCTGAGTTCCTCCAGCATTTTGTGTGTGTTACTCTGTCCATAGACACTGTCTGACCTGCTGAGTTCCTCCAGCATTTTGTCTGTGTTATACTGACCACAGCCACTGTCTGACCTGCTGAGTTCCTCCAGCATTTTGTCTGTGTTACTCTGACCACAGCCACTGTCTGACCTGCTGAGTTCCTCCAGCATTTTGTGTGTGTTACTCTGACCGTAAACACTGTCTGACCTGCTGAGTTCCTCCAGCATTTTGTGTGTGTTACTCTGTCCATAGACACTGTCTGACCTGCTGATTTTCTCCAGCATTTTGTATGTGTTACTCTGACCATAGACACTGTTTCACCTGCTGAGTTCCTCCAGCATTTTGTGTGTGTTACTCTGTCCATAGACACTGTCTGACCTGCTAAGTTCCTCCAGCATTTTGTGTGTGTTACTCTGTCCGTAGACAGTGTCTGACCTGCTGAGTTCCTCCAGCATTTTGTCTGTGTTACTCTGACCACAACCAGTGTCTGACCTGCTGAGATCCTCCAGCATTTTGTGTGTGTTACTCTGTCCATAGACACTATCTGACCTGCTGAGTTCCTACAGCATTTTGTGTGTGTTACAGTGACAATAGACACTGTCTGACCTGCTGAGTTCCTCCAACATTTTGTGTGTGTTACTCTGACCATAGACACTGTCTGACCTGCTGAGTTCCTCCAGCATTTTGTGTGTGTTACTCTGTCCAGAGACACTGTCTGACCTGCTGAGTTCCTCCAGCATTTTGTGTGTGTTACTCCGTTCATAGACACTGTCTGACCTGCTGAGTTTCTCCAACATTTTGTGTGTGTTACTCTGTCCATAGACACTGTCTGACCTGCTGAGTTCCTCCAGCATTTTGTGTGTGTTACCCTGTCCATAGACACTGTCTAACCTGCTGAGTTCCTCCAGCATTTTGTGTGTGTTACTCTGTCCGTAGACACTGTCTGACCTGCTGAGTTCCTCCAGCATTTTGTGTGTGTTACTCTGTCCTTAGACACTGTCTGACCTGCTGAGTTCCTCCAGCATTTTGTCTGTGTTACTCTGACCACAGCGACTGTCTGACCTGCTGAGTTCCTCCAGCATTTTGTGTGTGTTACTCTGACCGTAGACACTGTCTGACCTGCTGAGTTCCTCCAGCATTTTGTGTGTGTTACTCTGTCCGTAGACACTGTCTGACCTGCTGAGTTCCTCCAGCATTTTGTGTGTGTTACTCTGTCCATAGACACTGTCTGACCTGCTGAGTTTCTCCAGCATTTTGTATGTGTTACTCTGACCATATACACTGTCTGACCTGCTGAGTTCCTCCAGCATTTTGTGTGTGTTACTCTGTCCATAGACACTGTCTGACCTGCTGAGTTTCTCCAGCATTTTATGTGTGTTACTCTGACCATAGACACTGTCTGACCTGCTGAGTTCCTCCAGCATTTTATGTGTGTTACTCTGTCCATAGACACTGTCTGACCTGCTGAGTTTCCCCAGCATTTTGTATGTGTTACTCTGACCATATACACTGTCTGACCTGCTGAGATCGTCCAGCATTTTGTGTGTGTTACTCTGACCATAGACACTCTCTGACCTGCTGAGATCCTCCAGCATTTTGTGTGTGTTACTCTGTCCATAGACACTGTCTGACCTGCTGAGTTCCTCCAGCATTTTGTGTGTGTTACTCTGTCCATAGACACTGTCTGACCTGCTGAGTTCCTCCAGCATTTTGTGTGTGTTACTCTGTCCATAGACACTGTCTGACCTGCTGAGTTCCTCCAGCATTTTGTGAGTGTTACTCTGACCATAGACACTGTCTGACCTGCTGAGTTCCTCCAGCATTTTGTGTGTGTTACACCGTCCATAGACACTGTCTGTCCTGCTGAGTTCCTCCAGCATTTTGTGTGTGTTACTCTGACCATAGACAGTGTCTGACCTGCTGAGTTCCTACAGCATTTTGTGTGTGTTACTCCGTCCATAGACGCTGACTGACCGGCTCAGTTCCTCCAGCATTTTGTGTGTGTTACTCTGACCATAGACACTGTCTGCCCTGCTGAGTTCCTCCAGCATTTTGTGTGTGTTACTCCGTCCATAGACGCTGACTGACCGGCTCAGTTCCTCCAGCATTTTGTGTGTGTTACTCTGACCATAGACACTGACTGACCTGCTGAGTTCCTACAGCATTTTTTGAGTGTTACTCTGTCCATAGACACTGTCTGACCTGCTGAGATCCTCCAGCATTTTGTGTCTGTTACTCTGTCCATAGACACTGTCTGACCTGCTGAGTTCCTCCAGCATTTTGTGTGTGTTACACCGTCCATAGACACTGTCTGTCCTGCTGAGTTCCTCCAGCATTTTGTGTGTGTTACTCTGACCATAGACACTCTCTGACCTGCTGAGCTCCTCCAGCATTTTGTGTGTGTTACTCCGTCCATAGACGCTGACTGACCGGCTCAGTTCCTCCAGCATTTTGTGTGTGTTACTCTGACCATAGACACTGTCTGACCTGCTGAGTTCCTCCAGCATTTTGTGTGTGTTACTCTGACCATAGACACTGTCTGACCTGCTGTGTTCCTCCAGCATTTTGTGTGTGTTACTCTGACCATAGACACTGTCTGACCTGCTGAGTTCCTCCAGCATTTTGTGTGTGTTACTCTGTCCATAGACACTGTCTGACCTGCTGAGTTCCTCCAGCATTTTGTCTGTGTTATACTGACCACAGCCACTGTCTGACCTGCTGAGTTCCTCCAGCATTTTGTCTGTGTTACTCTGACCACAGCCACTGTCTGACCTTCTGAGTTCCTCCAAAATTTTGTGTGTGTTACTCTGTCCATAGACACTGTCTGACCTGCTGAGTTCCTCCAGCATTTTGTGTGTGTTACTCCGTTCATAGACACTGTCTGACCTGCTGAGTTTCTCCAACATTTTATGTGTGTTACTCTGTCCATAGACACTGTCTGACCTGCTGAGTTCCTCCAGCATTTTGTGTGTGTTACCCTGTCCATAGACACTGTCTAACCTGCTGAGTTCCTCCAGCATTTTGTGTGTGTTACTCTGTCCGTAGACACTGTCTGACCTGCTGAGTTCCTCCAGCATTTTGTGTGTGTTACTCTGTCCTTAGACACTGTCTGACCTGCTGAGTTCCTCCAGCATTTTGTCTGTGTTACTCTGACCACAGCGACTGTCTGACCTGCTGAGTTCCTCCAGCATTTTGTGTGTGTTACTCTGACCGTAGACACTGTCTGACCTGCTGAGTTCCTCCAGCATTTTGTGTGTGTTACTCTGTCCGTAGACACTGTCTGACCTGCTGAGTTCCTCCAGCATTTTGTGTGTGTTACTCTGTCCATAGACACTGTCTGACCTGCTGAGTTTCTCCAGCATTTTGTATGTGTTACTCTGACCATATACACTGTCTGACCTGCTGAGTTCCTCCAGCATTTTGTGTGTGTTACTCTGTCCGTAGACACTGTCTGACCTGCTGAGTTCCTCCAGCATTTTGTCTGTGTTACTCTGACCACAGCCACTGTCTGACCTGCTGAGATCCTCCAGCATTTTGTGTGTTTTACTCTGTCCATAGACACTATCTGACCTGCTGAGTTCCTACAGCATTTTGTGTGTATTACTCTGTCCATAGACACTGTCTGACCTGCTGAGTTTCTCCAGCATTTTATGTGTGTTACTCTGACCATAGACACTGTCTGACCTGCTGAGTTCCTCCAGCATTTTATGTGTGTTACTCTGTCCATAGACACTGTCTGACCTGCTGAGTTTCCCCAGCATTTTGTATGTGTTACTCTGTCCATAGACACTGTCTGACCTGCTGAGTTCCTCCAGCATTTTGTGTGTGTTACTCTGTCCATAGACACTGTCTGACCTGCTGAGTTCCTCCAGCATTTTGTGTGTGTTTCTCTGTCCATAGACACTGTCTGACCTGCTGAGTTCCTCCAGCATTTTGTGAGTGTTACTCTGACCATAGACACTGTCTGACCTGCTGAGTTCCTCCAGCATTTTGTGTGTGTTACACCGTCCATAGACACTGTCTGTCCTGCTGAGTTCCTCCAGCATTTTGTGTGTGTTACTCTGACCATAGACAGTGTCTGACCTGCTGAGTTCCTACAGCATTTTGTGTGTGTTACTCCGTCCATAGACGCTGACTGACCGGCTCAGTTCCTCCAGCATTTTGTGTGTGTTACTCTGACCATAGACACTGTCTGCCCTGCTGAGTTCCTCCAGCATTTTGTGTGTGTTACTCCGTCCATAGACGCTGACTGACCGGCTCAGTTCCTCCAGCATTTTGTGTGTGTTACTCTGACCATAGACACTGACTGACCTGCTGAGTTCCTACAGCATTTTTTGAGTGTTACTCTGTCCATAGACACTGTCTGACCTGCTGAGATCCTCCAGCATTTTGTGTCTGTTACTCTGTCCATAGACACTGTCTGACCTGCTGAGTTCCTCCAGCATTTTGTGTGTGTTACACCGTCCATAGACACTGTCTGTCCTGCTGAGTTCCTCCAGCATTTTGTGTGTGTTACTCTGACCATAGACACTCTCTGACCTGCTGAGCTCCTCCAGCATTTTGTGTGTGTTACTCCGTCCATAGACGCTGACTGACCGGCTGAGTTCCTCCAGCATTTTGTGTGTGTTACTCTGACCATAGACACTGTCTGACCTGCTGAGTTCCTCCAGCATTTTGTGTGTGTTACTCTGACCATAGACACTGTCTGACCTGCTGTGTTCCTCCAGCATTTTGTGTGTGTTACTCTGACCATAGACACTGTCTGACCTGCTGAGTTCCTCCAGCATTTTGTGTGTGTTACTCTGTCCATAGACACTGTCTGACCTGCTGAGTTCCTCCAGCATTTTGTCTGTGTTATACTGACCACAGCCACTGTCTGACCTGCTGAGTTCCTCCAGCATTTTGTCTGTGTTACTCTGACCACAGCCACTGTCTGACCTGCTGAGTTCCTCCAACATTTTGTGTGTGTTACTCTGTCCATAGACACTGTCTGACCTGCTGAGTTCCACCAGCATTTTGTGTGTGTTACTCCGTTCATAGACACTGTCTGACCTGCTGAGTTTCTCCAACATTTTGTGTGTGTTACTCTGTCCATAGACACTGTCTGACCTGCTGAGTTCCTCCAGCATTTTGTGTGTGTTACCCTGTCCATAGACACTGTCTAACCTGCTGAGTTCCTCCAGCATTTTGTGTGTGTTACTCTGTCCGTAGACACTGTCTGACCTGCTGAGTTCCTCCAGCATTTTGTGTGTGTTACTCTGTCCTTAGACACTGTCTGACCTGCTGAGTTCCTCCAGCATTTTGTCTGTGTTACTCTGACCACAGCGACTGTCTGACCTGCTGAGTTCCTCCAGCATTTTGTGTGTGTTACTCTGACCGTAGACACTGTCTGACCTGCTGAGTTCCTCCAGCATTTTGTGTGTGTTACTCTGTCCGTAGACACTGTCTGACCTGCTGAGTTCCTCCAGCATTTTGTGTGTGTTACTCTGTCCATAGACACTGTCTGACCTGCTGAGTTTCTCCAGCATTTTGTATGTGTTACTCTGACCATATACACTGTCTGACCTGCTGAGTTCCTCCAGCATTTTGTGTGTGTTACTCTGTCCGTAGACACTGTCTGACCTGCTGAGTTCCTCCAGCATTTTGTCTGTGTTACTCTGACCACAGCCACTGTCTGACCTGCTGAGATCCTCCAGCATTTTGTGTGTTTTACTCTGTCCATAGACACTATCTGACCTGCTGAGTTCCTACAGCATTTTGTGTGTATTACTCTGTCCATAGACACTGTGACCTGCTTTCTCCAGCATTTTATGTGTGTTACTCTGACCATAGACACTGTCTGACCTGCTGAGTTCCTCCAGCATTTTATGTGTGTTACTCTGTCCATAGACACTGTCTGACCTGCTGAGTTTCCCCAGCATTTTGTATGTGTTACTCTGACCATATACACTGTCTGACCTGCTGAGATCGTCCAGCATTTTGTGTGTGTTACTCTGACCATAGACACTCTCTGACCTGCTGAGATCCTCCAGCATTTTGTGTGTGTTACTCTGTCCATAGACACTGTCTGACCTGCTGAGTTCCTCCAGCATTTTGTGTGTGTTACTCTGTCCATAGACACTGTCTGACCTGCTGAGTTCCTCCAGCATTTTGTGTGTGTTACTCTGTCCATAGACACTGTCTGACCTGCTGAGTTCCTCCAGCATTTTGTCTGTGTTACTCTGACCACAGCCACTGTCTGACCTGCTGAGTTCCTCCAGCATTTTGTGTGTGTTACTCTGACCATAGACAGTGTCTGACCTGCTGAGTTCCTACAGCATTTTGTGTGTGTTACTCCGTCCATAGACGCTGACTGACCGGCTCAGTTCCTCCAGCATTTTGTGTGTGTTACTCTGACCATAGACACTGTCTGCCCTGCTGAGTTCCTCCAGCATTTTGTGTGTGTTACTCCGTCCATAGACGCTGACTGACCGGCTCAGTTCCTCAAGCATTTTGTGTGTGTTACTCTGACCATAGACACTGACTGACCTGCTGAGTTCCTACAGCATTTTTTGAGTGTTACTCTGTCCATAGACACTGTCTGACCTGCTGAGATCCTCCAGCATTTTGTGTCTGTTACTCTGTCCATCGACACTGTCTGACCTGCTGAGTTCCTCCAGCATTTTGTGTGTGTTACACCGTCCATAGACACTGTCTGTCCTGCTGAGTTCCTCCAGCATTTTGTGTGTGTTACTCTGACCATAGACACTCTCTGACCTGCTGAGCTCCTCCAGCATTTTGTGTGTGTTACTCCGTCCATAGACGCTGACTGACCGGCTCAGTTCCTCCAGCATTTTGTGTGTGTTACTCTGACCATAGACACTGTCTGACCTGCTGAGTTCCTCCAGCATTTTGTGTGTGTTACTCTGACCATAGACACTGTCTGACCTGCTGTGTTCCTCCAGCATTTTGTGTGTGTTACTCTGACCATAGACACTGTCTGACCTGCTGAGTTCCTCCAGCATTGTGTGTGTGTTACTCTGTCCATAGACACTGTCTGACCTGCTGAGTTCCTCCAGCATTTTGTCTGTGTTATACTGACCACAGCCACTGTCTGACCTGCTGAGTTCCTCCAGCATTTTGTCTGTGTTACTCTGACCACAGCCACTGTCTGACCTGCTGAGTTCCTCCAACATTTTGTGTGTGTTACTCTGTCCATAGACACTGTCTGACCTGCTGAGTTCCTCCAGCATTTTGTGTGTGTTACTCCGTTCATAGACACTGTCTGACCTGCTGAGTTTCTCCAACATTTTGTGTGTGTTACTCTGTCCATAGACACTGTCTGACCTGCTGAGTTCCTCCAGCATTTTGTGTGTGTTACCCTGTCCATAGACACTGTCTAACCTGCTGAGTTCCTCCAGCATTTTGTGTGTGTTACTCTGTCCGTAGACACTGTCTGACCTGCTGAGTTCCTCCAGCATTTTGTCTGTGTTACTCTGACCACAGCGACTGTCTGACCTGCTGAGTTCCTCCAGCATTTTGTGTGTGTTACTCTGACCGTAGACACTGTCTGACCTGCTGAGTTCCTCCAGCATTTTGTGTGTGTTACTCTGTCCGTAGACACTGTCTGACCTGCTGAGTTCCTCCAGCATTTTGTGTGTGTTACTCTGTCCATAGACACTGTCTGACCTGCTGAGTTTCTCCAGCATTTTGTATGTGTTACTCTGACCATATACACTGTCTGACCTGCTGAGTTCCTCCAGCATTTTGTGTGTGTTACTCTGTCCGTAGACACTGTCTGACCTGCTGAGTTCCTCCAGCATTTTGTCTGTGTTACTCTGACCACAGCCACTGTCTGACCTGCTGAGATCCTCCAGCATTTTGTGTGTTTTACTCTGTCCATAGACACTATCTGACCTGCTGAGTTCCTACAGCATTTTGTGTGTATTACTCTGTCCATAGACACTGTCTGACCTGCTGAGTTTCTCCAGCATTTTATGTGTGTTACTCTGACCATAGACACTGTCTGACCTGCTGAGTTCCTCCAGCATTTTATGTGTGTTACTCTGTCCATAGACACTGTCTGACCTGCTGAGTTTCCCCAGCATTTTGTATGTGTTACTCTGACCATATACACTGTCTGACCTGCTGAGATCGTCCAGCATTTTGTGTGTGTTACTCTGACCATAGACACTCTCTGACCTGCTGAGATCCTCCAGCATTTTGTGTGTGTTACTCTGTCCATAGACACTGTCTGACCTGCTGAGTTCCTCCAGCATTTTGTGTGTGTTACTCTGTCCATAGACACTGTCTGACCTGCTGAGTTCCTCCAGCATTTTGTGTGTGTTACTCTGTCCATAGACACTGTCTGACCTGCTGAGTTCCTCCAGCATTTTGTGAGTGTTACTCTGACCATAGACACTGTCTGACCTGCTGAGTTCCTCCAGCATTTTGTGTGTGTTACACCGTCCATAGACACTGTCTGTCCTGCTGAGTTCCTCCAGCATTTTGTGTGTGTTACTCTGACCATAGACAGTGTCTGACCTGCTGAGTTCCTACAGCATTTTGTGTGTGTTACTCCGTCCATAGACGCTGACTGACCGGCTCAGTTCCTCCAGCATTTTGTGTGTGTTACTCTGACCATAGACACTGTCTGCCCTGCTGAGTTCCTCCAGCATTTTGTGTGTGTTACTCCGTCCATAGACGCTGACTGACCGTCTCAGTTCCTCCAGCATTTTGTGTGTGTTACTCTGACCATAGGCACTGACTGACCTGCTGAGTTCCTACAGCATTTTTTGAGTGTTACTCTGTCCATAGACACTGTCTGACCTGCTGAGATCCTCCAGCATTTTGTGTCTGTTACTCTGTCCATAGACACTGACTGACCGGCTCAGTTCCTCCAGCATTTTGTGTGTGTTACTCTGACCATAGACACTGTCTGACCTGCTGAGTTCCTCCAGCATTTTGTGTGTGTTACTCTGTCCATAGACACTGTCTGACCTGCTGAGTTCCTCCAGCATTTTGTGAGTGTTACTCTGACCATAGACACTGTCTGACCTGCTGTGTTCCTCCAGCATTTTGTGTGTGTTACTCTGACCATAGACACTGTCTGACCTGCTGAGTTCCTCCAGCATTTTGTGTGTGTTACTCTGACCATAGACACTGTCTGACCTGCTGAGTTCCTCCAGCATTTTGTGTGTGTTACTCTGTCCATAGACACTGTCTGACCTGCTGAGTTCCTCCAGCATTTTGTCTGTGTTATACTGACCACAGCCACTGTCTGACCTGCTGAGTTCCTCCAGCATTTTGTCTGTGTTACTCTGACCACAGCCACTGTCTGACCTGCTGAGTTCCTCCAGCATTTTGTGTGTGTTACTCTGACCGTAGACACTGTCTGACCTGCTGAGTTCCTCCAGCATTTTGTGTGTGTTACTCTGTCCATAGACACTGTCTGACCTGCTGATTTTCTCCAGCATTTTGTATGTGTTACTCTGACCATAGACACTGTTTCACCTGCTGAGTTCCTCCAGCATTTTGTGTGTGTTACTCTGTCCATAGACACTGTCTGACCTGCTAAGTTCCTCCAGCATTTTGTGTGTGTTACTCTGTCCGTAGACAGTGTCTGACCTGCTGAGTTCCTCCAGCATTTTGTCTGTGTTACTCTGACCACAACCAGTGTCTGACCTGCTGAGATCCTCCAGCATTTTGTGTGTGTTACTCTGTCCATAGACACTGTCTGACCTGCTGAGTTCCTCCAGCATTTTGTGTGTGTTACTCTGTCCATAGACACTGTCTGACCTGCTAAGTTCCTCCAGCATTTTGTCTGTGTTACTCTGACCATAGACAGTGTCTGACCTGCTGAGTTCCTCCAGCATTTTGTGTGTGTTACTCTGACCATAGACACTGTCTGATCTGCTGAGTTCCTCCAACATTTTGTGTGTGTTACTCGTTCCATAGACACTGTCTGACCTGCTGAGTTCCTCCAACATTTTGTGTGTGTTACTCTGTCCATAGACACTGTCTGACCTGCTGAGTTCCTCCAGCATTTTGTGTGTGTTACTCCGTTCATAGACACTGTCTGACCTGCTGAGTTCCTCCAGCATTTTGTGTGTGTTACTCTGTCCATAGACACTGTCTGACCTGCTGAGTTCCTCCAGCATTTTGTGTGTGTTACTCCGTTCATAGACACTGTCTGACCTGCTGAGTTTCTCCAACATTTTGTGTGTGTTACTCTGTCCATAGACACTGTCTAACCTGCTGAGTTCCTCCAGCATTTTGTGTGTGTTACTCTGTCCATAGACACTTTCTGACCTGCTGAGTTCCTCCAGCATTTTGTCTGTGTTACTCTGACCACAACCACTGTCTGACCTGCTGAGTTCCTCCAGCATTTTGTATGTGTTACTCTGACCATAGACACTGTCTGACCTGCTGAGTTCCTCCAGTATTTTGTGTGTGTTACTCCGTCCATAGACACTGTCTGACCTGCTGAGTTCCTCCAGCATTTTGTCTGTGTTACCCTGACCATAGACACTGTCTGACCTGTTGAGTTCCTCCAGCATTTTGTGTGTGTTCCTCTGTCCATAGACACTGTCTGACCTGCTGAGTTCCTCCAGCATTTTGTGTGTGTTACTCTGACCGTAGACACTGTCTGACCTGTTGAGTTCCTCCAGCATTTTGTGTGCGTTCCTCTGTCCATAGACACTGTCTGACCTGCTGAGTTCCTCCAGCATTAGGTCTGTGTTACTCTGACCACAACCACTGTCTGACCTGCTGAGTTCCTCCAGCATTTTGTATGTGTTACTCTGACCATAGACACTGTCTGACCTGCTGAGTTCCTCCAGCATTTTGTGTGTGTTACTCCGTCCATAGACACTGTCTGACCTGCTGAGTTCCTCCAGCATTTTGTCTGTGTTACTCTGACCACAGCCACTGTCTGACCTGCTGAGTTCCTCCAGCATTTTGTGTGTGTTACTCTGACCGTAGACACTGTCTGACCTGCTGAGTTCCTCCAGCATTTTGTCTGTGTTACTCTGACCACAACCACTGTCTGACCTGCTGAGTTCCTCCAGCATTTTGTATGTGTTACTCTGACCATAGACACTGTCTGACCTGCTGAGTTCCTCCAGCATTTTGTGTGTGTTACTCCGTCCATAGACACTGTCTGACCTGCTGAGTTCCTCCAGCATTTTGTCTGTGTTACTCTGACCACAGCCACTGTCTGACCTGCTGAGTTCCTCCAGCATTTTGTGTGTGTTACTCTGACCGTAGACACTGTCTGACCTGCTGAGTTCCTCCAGCATTTTGTGTGTGTTACTCTGTCCGTAGACACTGTCTAACCTGCTGAGTTCCTCCAGCATTTTGTGTGTGTTACTCTGTCCATAGACACTTTCTGACCTGCTGAGTTCCTCCAGCATTTTGTCTGTGTTACTCTGACCATAGACACTGTCTGACCTGTTGAGTTCCTCCAGCATTTTGTCTGTGTTACTCTGACCATAGACACTGTCTGACCTGTTGAGTTCCTCAAGCATTTTGTGTGTGTTCCTCTGTCCATAGACACTGTCTGACCTGCTGAGTTCCTCCAGCATTTTGTGTGTGTTACTCTGACCGTAGACACTGTCTGACCTGTTGAGTTCCTCCAGCATTTTGTGTGTGTTCCTCTGTCCATAGACACTGTCTGACCTGCTGAGTTCCTCCAGCATTTTGTCTGTGTTACTCTGACCACAACCACTGTCTGACCTGCTGAGTTCCTCCAGCATTTTGTATGTGTTACTCTGACCATAGACACTGTCTGACCTGCTGAGTTCCTCCAGCATTTTGTGTGTGTTACTCTGTCCGTAGACACTGTCTGACCTGCTGAGTTCCTCCAGCATTTAGTGTGTGTTACTCTGTCCATAGGCACTGTCTGACCTGCTGAGTTCCTCCAGCATTTTGTGTGTATTACTCTGTCCATAGACACTGTCTGACCTGCTGAGTTCCTCCAGCATTTTGTGTGTGTTACTCTGACCATAGACACTGTCTGACCTGCTGAGTTATTCCAGCATTTTGTGTGTGTTACTCTGACCATAGACACTGTCTGACCTGCTGAGTTTCTCCAGCATTTTGTATGTGTTACTCTGACCATATACACTGTCTGACCTGCTGAGTTTCTCCAGCATTTTATGTGTGTTACTCTGACCATAGACACTCTCTGACCTGCTGAGATCGTCCAGCATTTTGTGTGTGTTACTCTGACCATAGACACTCTCTGACCTGCTGAGATCCTCCAACATTTTGTGTGTGTTACTCTGTCCATAGACACTGTCTGACCTGCTGAGTTCCTCCAGCATTTTGTGTGTGTTACCCTGTCCATAGACACTGTCTAACCTGCTGAGTTCCTCCAGCATTTTGTGTGTGTTACTCTGTCCGTAGACACTGTCTGACCTGCTGAGTTCCTCCAGCATTTTGTGTGTGTTACTCTGTCCTTAGACACTGTCTGACCTGCTGAGTTCCTCCAGCATTTTGTCTGTGTTACTCTGACCACAGCGACTGTCTGACCTGCTGAGTTCCTCCAGCATTTTGTGTGTGTTACTCTGACCGTAGACACTGTCTGACCTGCTGAGTTCCTCCAGCATTTTGTGTGTGTTACTCTGTCCGTAGACACTGTCTGACCTGCTGAGTTCCTCCAGCATTTTGTGTGTGTTACTCTGTCCATAGACACTGTCTGACCTGCTGAGTTTCTCCAGCATTTTGTATGTGTTACTCTGACCATATACACTGTCTGACCTGCTGAGTTCCTCCAGCATTTTGTGTGTGTTACCCTGTCCATAGACACTGTCTAACCTGCTGAGTTCCTCCAGCATTTTGTGTGTGTTACTCTGTCCATAGACACTTTCTGACCTGCTGAGTTCCTCCAGCATTTTGTCTGTGTTACTCTGACCACAACCACTGTCTGACCTGCTGAGTTCCTCCAGCATTTTGTATGTGTTACTCTGACCATAGACACTGTCTGACCTGCTGAGTTCCTCCAGTATTTTGTGTGTGTTACTCCGTCGATAGACACTGTCTGACCTGCTGAGTTCCTCCAGCATTTTGTCTGTGTTACCCTGACCATAGACACTGTCTGACCTGTTGAGTTCCTCCAGCATTTTGTGTGTGTTCCTCTGTCCATAGACACTGTCTGACCTGCTGAGTTCCTCCAGCATTTTGTGTGTGTTACTCTGACCGTAGACACTGTCTGACCTGTTGAGTTCCTCCAGCATTTTGTGTGCGTTCCTCTGTCCATAGACACTGTCTGACCTGCTGAGTTCCTCCAGCATTTTGTCTGTGTTACTCTGACCACAACCACTGTCTGACCTGCTGAGTTCCTCCAGCATTTTGTATGTGTTACTCTGACCATAGACACTGTCTGACCTGCTGAGTTCCTCCAGCATTTTGTGTGTGTTACTCCGTCCATAGACACTGTCTGACCTGCTGAGTTCCTCCAGCATTTTGTCTGTGTTACTCTGACCACAGCCACTGTCTGACCTGCTGAGTTCCTCCAGCATTTTGTGTGTGTTACTCTGACCGTAGACACTGTCTGTCCTGCTGAGTTCCTCCAGCATTTTGTCTGTGTTACTCTGACCACAACCACTGTCTGACCTGCTGAGTTCCTCCAGCATTTTGTATGTGTTACTCTGACCATAGACACTGTCTGACCTGCTGAGTTCCTCCAGCATTTTGTGTGTGTTACTCCGTCCATAGACACTGTCTGACCTGCTGAGTTCCTCCAGCATTTTGTCTGTGTTACTCTGACCACAGCCACTGTCTGACCTGCTGAGTTCCTCCAGCATTTTGTGTGTGTTACTCTGACCGTAGACACTGTCTGACCTGCTGAGTTCCTCCAGCATTTTGTGTGTGTTACTCTGTCCGTAGACACTGTCTAACCTGCTGAGTTCCTCCAGCATTTTGTGTGTGTTACTCTGTCCATAGACACTTTCTGACCTGCTGAGTTCCTCCAGCATTTTGTCTGTGTTACTCTGACCATAGACACTGTCTGACCTGTTGAGTTCCTCCAGCATTTTGTCTGTGTTACTCTGACCATAGACACTGTCTGACCTGTTGAGTTCCTCCAGCATTTTGTGTGTGTTCCTCTGTCCATAGACACTGTCTGACCTGCTGAGTTCCTCCAGCATTTTGTGTGTGTTAGTCTGACCGTAGACACTGTCTGACCTGTTGAGTTCCTCCAGCATTTTGTGTGTGTTCCTCTGTCCATAGACACTGTCTGACCTGCTGAGTTCCTCCAGCATTTTGTCTGTGTTACTCTGACCACAACCACTGTCTGACCTGCTGAGTTCCTCCAGCATTTTGTATGTGTTACTCTGACCATAGACACTGTCTGACCTGCTGAGTTCCTCCAGCATTTTGTGTGTGTTACTCTGTCCGTAGACACTGTCTGACCTGCTGAGTTCCTCCAGCATTTTGTGTGTGTTACTCTGTCCATAGGCACTGTCTGACCTGCTGAGTTCCTCCAGCATTTTGTGTGTATTACTCTGTCCATAGACACTGTCTGACCTGCTGAGTTCCTCCAGCATTTTGTGTGTGTTACTCTGACCATAGACACTGTCTGACCTGCTGAGTTATTCCAGCATTTTGTGTGTGTTACTCTGACCATAGACACTGTCTGACCTGCTGAGTTCCTCCAGCATTTTGTGTGTGTTACTCTGACCGTAGACACTGTCTGACCTGCTGAGTTCCTCCAGCATTTTGTGTGTGTTACTCTGTCCGTAGACACTGTCTGACCTGCTGAGTTCCTCCAGCATTTTGTGTGTGTTACTCTGTCCATAGACACTGTCTGACCTGCTGAGTTTCTCCAGCATTTTGTATGTGTTACTCTGACCATATACACTGTCTGACCTGCTGAGTTCCTCCAGCATTTTGTGTGTGTTACTCTGTCCGTAGACACTGTCTGACCTGCTGAGTTCCTCCAGCATTTTGTCTGTGTTACTCTGACCACAGCCACTGTCTGACCTGCTGAGATCCTCCAGCATTTTGTGTGTTTTACTCTGTCCATAGACACTATCTGACCTGCTGAGTTCCTACAGCATTTTGTGTGTATTACTCTGTCCATAGACACTGTCTGACCTGCTGAGTTTCTCCAGCATTTTATGTGTGTTACTCTGACCATAGACACTGTCTGACCTGCTGAGTTCCTCCAGCATTTTATGTGTGTTACTCTGTCCATAGACACTGTCTGACCTGCTGAGTTTCCCCAGCATTTTGTATGTGTTACTCTGACCATATACACTGTCTGACCTGCTGAGATCGTCCAGCATTTTGTGTGTGTTACTCTGACCATAGACACTCTCTGACCTGCTGAGATCCTCCAGCATTTTGTGTGTGTTACTCTGTCCATAGACACTGTCTGACCTGCTGAGTTCCTCCAGCATTTTGTGTGTGTTACTCTGTCCATAGACACTGTCTGACCTGCTGAGTTCCTCCAGCATTTTGTGTGTGTTACTCTGTCCATAGACACTGTCTGACCTGCTGAGTTCCTCCAGCATTTTGTGAGTGTTACTCTGACCATAGACACTGTCTGACCTGCTGAGTTCCTCCAGCATTTTGTGTGTGTTACACCGTCCATAGACACTGTCTGTCCTGCTGAGTTCCTCCAGCATTTTGTGTGTGTTACTCTGACCATAGACAGTGTCTGACCTGCTGAGTTCCTACAGCATTTTGTGTGTGTTACTCCGTCCATAGACGCTGACTGACCGGCTCAGTTCCTCCAGCATTTTGTGTGTGTTACTCTGACCATAGACACTGTCTGCCCTGCTGAGTTCCTCCAGCATTTTGTGTGTGTTACTCCGTCCATAGACGCTGACTGACCGGCTCAGTTCCTCCAGCATTTTGTGTGTGTTACTCTGACCATAGACACTGACTGACCTGCTGAGTTCCTACAGCATTTTTTGAGTGTTACTCTGTCCATAGACACTGTCTGACCTGCTGAGATCCTCCAGCATTTTGTGTCTGTTACTCTGTCCATAGACACTGTCTGACCTGCTGAGTTCCTCCAGCATTTTGTGTGTGTTACACCGTCCATAGACACTGTCTGTCCTGCTGAGTTCCTCCAGCATTTTGTGTGTGTTACTCTGACCATAGACACTCTCTGACCTGCTGAGTTCCTCCAGCATTTTGTGTGTGTTACTCCGTCCATAGACGCTGACTGACCGGCTCAGTTCCTCCAGCATTTTGTGTGTGTTACTCTGACCATAGACACTGTCTGACCTGCTGAGTTCCTCCAGCATTTTGTGTGTGTTACTCTGTCCATAGACACTGTCTGACCTGCTGAGTTCCTCCAGCATTTTGTGAGTGTTACTCTGACCATAGACACTGTCTGACCTGCTGTGTTCCTCCAGCATTTTGTGTGTGTTACTCTGACCATAGACACTGTCTGACCTGCTGAGTTCCTCCAGCATTTTGTGTGTGTTACTCTGACCATAGACACTGTCTGACCTGCTGAGTTCCTCCAGCATTTTGTGTGTGTTACTCTGTCCATAGACACTGTCTGACCTGCTGAGTTCCTCCAGCATTTTGTCTGTGTTATACTGACCACAGCCACTGTCTGACCTGCTGAGTTCCTCCAGCATTTTGTCTGTGTTACTCTGACCACAGCCACTGTCTGACCTGCTGAGTTCCTCCAGCATTTTGTGTGTGTTACTCTGACCGTAGACACTGTCTGACCTGCTGAGTTCCTCCAGCATTTTGTGTGTGTTACTCTGTCCATAGACACTGTCTGACCTGCTGATTTTCTCCAGCATTTTGTATGTGTTACTCTGACCATAGACACTGTTTCACCTGCTGAGTTCCTCCAGCATTTTGTGTGTGTTACTCTGTCCATAGACACTGTCTGACCTGCTAAGTTCCTCCAGCATTTTGTGTGTGTTACTCTGTCCGTAGACAGTGTCTGACCTGCTGAGTTCCTCCAGCATTTTGTCTGTGTTACTCTGACCACAACCAGTGTCTGACCTGCTGAGATCCTCCAGCATTTTGTGTGTGTTACTCTGTCCATAGACACTATCTGACCTGCTGAGTTCCTACAGCATTTTGTGTGTATTACTCTGTCCATAGACACTGTCTGACCTGCTGAGTTCCTCCAGCATTTTGTGTGTGTTACTCTGTCCATAGACACTGTCTGACCTGCTGAGTTCCTCCAGCATTTTGTCTGTGTTACTCTGACCATAGACAGTGTCTGACCTGCTGAGTTCCTCCAGCATTTTGTGTGTGTTACTCTGACCATAGACACTGTCTGACCTGCTGAGTTCCTCCAGCATTTTGTGTGTGTTACTCGTTCCATAGACACTGTCTGACCTGCTGAGTTCCTCCAACATTTTGTGTGTGTTACTCTGTCCATAGACACTGTCTGACCTGCTGAGTTCCTCCAGCATTTTGTGTGTGTTACTCCGTTCATAGACACTGTCTGACCTGCTGAGTTTCTCCAACATTTTGTGTGTGTTACTCTGTCCATAGACACTGTCTGACCTGCTGAGTTCCTCCAGCATTTTGTGTGTGTTACCCTGTCCATAGACACTGTCTAACCTGCTGAGTTCCTCCAGCATTTTGTGTGTGTTAATCTGTCCATAGACACTTTCTGACCTGCTGAGTTCCTCCAGCATTTTGTCTGTGTTACTCTGACCACAACCACTGTCTGACCTGCTGAGTTCCTCCAGCATTTTGTATGTGTTACTCTGACCATAGACACTGTCTGACCTGCTGAGTTCCTCCAGTATTTTGTGTGTGTTACTCCGTCCATAGACACTGTCTGACCTGCTGAGTTCCTCCAGCATTTTGTCTGTGTTACCCTGACCATAGACACTGTCTGACCTGTTGAGTTCCTCCAGCATTTTGTGTGTGTTCCTCTGTCCATAGACACTGTCTGACCTGCTGAGTTCCTCCAGCATTTTGTGTGCGTTCCTCTGTCCATAGACACTGTCTAACCTGCTGAGTTCCTCCAGCATTTTGTCTGTGTTACTCTGACCACAACCACTGTCTGACCTGCTGAGTTCCTCCAGCATTTTGTATGTGTTACTCTGACCATAGACACTGTCTGACCTGCTGAGTTCCTCCAGCATTTTGTGTGTGTTACTCCGTCCATAGACACTGTCTGACCTGCTGAGTTCCTCCAGCATTTTGTCTGTGTTACTCTGACCACAACCACTGTCTGACCTGCTGAGTTCCTCCAGCATTTTGTATGTGTTACTCTGACCATAGACACTGTCTGACCTGCTGAGTTCCTCCAGCATTTTGTGTGTGTTACTCCGTCCATAGACACTGTCTGACCTGCTGAGTTCCTCCAGCATTTTGTCTGTGTTACTCTGACCACAGCCACTGTCTGACCTGCTGAGTTCCTCCAGCATTTTGTGTGTGTTACTCTGACCGTAGACACTGTCTGACCTGCTGAGTTCCTCCAGCATTTTGTGTGTGTTACTCTGTCCGTAGACACTGTCTAACCTGCTGAGTTACTCCAGCATTTTGTGTGTGTTACTCTGTCCATAGACACTTTCTGACCTGCTGAGTTCCTCCAGCATTTTGTCTGTGTTACTCTGACCATAGACACTGTCTGACCTGTTGAGTTCCTCCAGCATTTTGTCTGTGTTACTCTGACCATAGACACTGTCTGACCTGTTGAGTTCCTCCAGCATTTTGTGTGTGTTCCTCTGTCCATAGACACTGTCTGACCTGCTGAGTTCCTCCAGCATTTTGTGTGTGTTACTCTGACCGTAGACACTGTCTGACCTGTTGAGTTCCTCCAGCATTTTGTGTGTGTTCCTCTGTCCATAGACACTGTCTGACCTGCAGAGTTCCTCCAGCATTTTGTCTGTGTTACTCTGACCACAACCACTGTCTGACCTGCTGAGTTCCTCCAGCATTTTGTATGTGTTACTCTGACCATAGACACTGTCTGACCTGCTGAGTTCCTCCAGCATTTTGTGTGTGTTACTCTGTCCGTAGACACTGTCTGACCTGCTGAGTTCCTCCAGGATTTTGTGTGTGTTACTCTGTCCATAGGCACTGTCTGACCTGCTGAGTTCCTCCAGCATTTTGTGTGTATTACTCTGTCCATAGACACTGTCTGACCTGCTGAGTTCCTCCAGCATTTTGTGTGTGTTACTCTGACCATAGACACTGTCTGACCTGCTGAGTTATTCCAGCATTTTGTGTGTGTTACTCTGACCATAGACACTGTCTGACCTGCTGAGTTTCTCCAGCATTTTGTATGTGTTACTCTGACCATATACACTGTCTGACCTGCTGAGTTTCTCCAGCATTTTATGTGTGTTACTCTGACCATAGACACTCTCTGACCTGCTGAGATCGTCCAGCATTTTGTGTGTGTTACTCTGACCATAGACACTCTCTGACCTGCTGAGATCCTCCAGCATTTTGTGTGTGTTACTCTGACCATAGACACTCTCTGATCTGCTGAGATCCTCCAGCATTTTGTGTGTGTTACTCCGTCCATAGACGCTGTCTGACCGGCTCAGTTCCTCCAGCATTTTTTGTGTGTTACTCTGTCCATAGACACTGCCTGACCTGTTGAGATCCTCCAGCATTTTGTGTGTGTTACTCTGTCCATAGACACTGTCTGACCTGCTGAGTTCCTCCAGCATTTTGTGTGTGTTACTCTGTCCATAGACACTGTCTGACCTGCTGAGTTCCTCCAGCATTTTGTGTGTGTTACTCTGTCCATAGTCACTGTCTGACCTGCTGAGTTATTCCAGCATCTTGTGTGTGTACTCTGTCCATAGACACTATCTGACCTGCTGAGTTCCTCCAGCATTTTGTGTGTGTTACTCTGACCATAGACACTGTCTGACCTGCTGAGTTCCTCCAGCATTTTGTGTGTGTTACTCTGACCATAGACACTGTCTGTCCTGCTGAGTTCCTCCAGCATTTTGTGTGTGTTACTCTGACCATAGACACTCTCTGATCTGCTGAGATCCTCCAGCATTTTGTGTGTGTTACTCTGACCGTAGACACTCTCTGATCTGCTGAGATCCTCCAGCATTTTGTGTGTGTTACTCCGTCCATAGACGCTGTCTGACCGGCTCAGTTCCTCCAGCATTTTGTGTGTGTTACTCTGACCATAGACTCTGTCTGCCCTGCTGAGTTCCTCCAGCATTTTGTGAGTGTTACTCTGACCATAGACACTATCTGACCTGCTGAGTTCCTACAGCATTTTGTGTGTATTACTCTGTCCATAGACACTGACTGACCTGCTGAGTTCCTCCAGCATTTTTTGAGTGTTACTCTGTCCATAGACACTGTCTGACCTGCTGAGATCCTCCAGCATTTTGTGTCTGTTACTCTGTCCATAGACACTGTCTGACCTGCTGAGTTCCTCCAGCATTTTGTGTGTGTTACACCGTCCATAGACACTGTCTGTCCTGCTGAGTTCCTCCAGCATTTTGTGTGTGTTACTCTGACCATAGACACTCTCTGACCTGCTGAGTTCCTCCAGCATTTTGTGTGTGTTACTCCGTCCATAGACGCTGTCTGACCGGCTCAGTTCCTCCAGCATTTTGTGTGAGTTACTCTGACCATAGACACTGTCTGCCCTGCTGAGTTCCTCCAGCATTTTGTGAGTGTTACTCTGACCATAGACACTGTCTGACCTGCTGAGTTCCTCCAGCATTTTGTGTGTGTTACTCTGAACATAGACACTGTCTGACCTGCTGAGTTCCTCCAGCATTTTGTGTGTGTTACTCTGTCCATAGACACTGACTGACCTGCTGAGTTCGTCCAGCATTTTGTGTGTGTTACTCTGACCATAGACACTGTCAGACCTGCTGAGTTCCTCCAGCATTTTGTCTGTGTTACTCTGTCCATAGACACTGTCTGACCTGCTGAGTTCCTCCAGCATTTTGTGTGTGTTACTCTGACCATAGACACTGTCTGACCTGCTGAGTTCCTCCAGCATTTTGTCTGTGTTACTCTGACCACAGCCACTGTCTGACCTGCTGAGTTCCTCCAGCATTTTGTGTGTGTTACTCTGACCGTAGACACTGTCTGACCTGCTGAGTTCCTCCAGCATTTTGTGTGTGTTACTCTGTCCATAGACACTGTCTGACCTGCTGATTTTCTCCAGCATTTTGTATGTGTTACTCTGACCATATACACTGACTGACCTGCTGAATTCCTCCAGCATTTTGTGTGTGTTACTCTGTCCATAGACACTGTCTGACCTGCTAAGTTCCTCCAGCATTTTGTGTGTGTTACTCTGTCCGTAGAGACTGTCTGACCTGCTGAGTTCCTCCAGCATTTTGTGTGTGTTACTCTGACCATAGACACTGTCTGACCTGCTGAGTTCCTCCAGCATTTTGTGTGTGTTACTCTGTCCATAGACACTGTCTGACCTGCTGAGTTCCTCCAGCATTTTGTGAGTGTTACTCTGACCATAGACACTGTCTGACCTGCTGTGTTCCTCCAGCATTTTGTGTGTGTTACTCTGACCATAGACACTGTCTGACCTGCTGAGTTCCTCCAGCATTTTGTGTGTGTTACTCTGACCATATACACTGTCTGACCTGCTGAGTTCCTCCAGCATTTTGTGTGTGTTACTCTGTCCGTAGACACTGTCTGACCTGCTGAGTTCCTCCAGCATTTTGTCTGTGTTACTCTGACCACAGCCACTGTCTGACCTGCTGAGATCCTCCAGCATTTTGTGTGTTTTACTCTGTCCATAGACACTATCTGACCTGCTGAGTTCCTACAGCATTTTGTGTGTATTACTCTGTCCATAGACACTGTCTGACCTGCTGAGTTTCTCCAGCATTTTATGTGTGTTACTCTGACCATAGACACTGTCTGACCTGCTGAGTTCCTCCAGCATTTTATGTGTGTTACTCTGTCCATAGACACTGTCTGACCTGCTGAGTTTCCCCAGCATTTTGTATGTGTTACTCTGACCATATACACTGTCTGACCTGCTGAGATCGTCCAGCATTTTGTGTGTGTTACTCTGACCATAGACACTCTCTGACCTGCTGAGATCCTCCAGCATTTTGTGTGTGTTACTCTGTCCATAGACACTGTCTGACCTGCTGAGTTCCTCCAGCATTTTGTGTGTGTTACTCTGTCCATAGACACTGTCTGACCTGCTGAGTTCCTCCAGCATTTTGTGTGTGTTACTCTGTCCATAGACACTGTCTGACCTGCTGAGTTCCTCCAGCATTTTGTGAGTGTTACTCTGACCATAGACACTGTCTGACCTGCTGAGTTCCTCCAGCATTTTGTGTGTGTTACACCGTCCATAGACACTGTCTGTCCTGCTGAGTTCCTCCAGCATTTTGTGTGTGTTACTCTGACCATAGACAGTGTCTGACCTGCTGAGTTCCTACAGCATTTTGTGTGTGTTACTCCGTCCATAGACGCTGACTGACCGGCTCAGTTCCTCCAGCATTTTGTGTGTGTTACTCTGACCATAGACACTGTCTGCCCTGCTGAGTTCCTCCAGCATTTTGTGTGTGTTACTCCGTCCATAGACGCTGACTGACCGGCTCAGTTCCTCCAGCATTTTGTGTGTGTTACTCTGACCATAGACACTGACTGACCTGCTGAGTTCCTACAGCATTTTTTGAGTGTTACTCTGTCCATAGACACTGTCTGACCTGCTGAGATCCTCCAGCATTTTGTGTCTGTTACTCTGTCCATAGACACTGTCTGACCTGCTGAGTTCCTCCAGCATTTTGTGTGTGTTACACCGTCCATAGACACTGTCTGTCCTGCTGAGTTCCTCCAGCATTTTGTGTGTGTTACTCTGACCATAGACACTCTCTGACCTGCTGAGTTCCTCCAGCATTTTGTGTGTGTTACTCCGTCCATAGACGCTGACTGACCGGCTCAGTTCCTCCAGCATTTTGTGTGTGTTACTCTGACCATAGACACTGTCTGACCTGCTGAGTTCCTCCAGCACTTTGTGTGTGTTACTCTGTCCATAGACACTGTCTGACCTGCTGAGTTCCTCCAGCATTTTGTGAGTGTTACTCTGACCATAGACACTGTCTGACCTGCTGTGTTCCTCCAGCATTTTGTGTGTGTTACTCTGACCATAGACACTGTCTGACCTGCTGAGTTCCTCCAGCATTTTGTGTGTGTTACTCTGACCATAGACACTGTCTGACCTGCTGAGTTCCTCCAGCATTTTGTGTGTTACTCTGTCCATAGACACTGTCTGATCTGCTGAGTTCCTCCAGCACTTTTTGTGTGTGTTACTCTGCCCATAGACACTGTCTGACCTGCTGAGTTCCTCCAGCATTTTGTCTGTGTTATACTGACCACAGCCACTGTCTGACCTGCTGAGTTCCTCCAGCATTTTGTCTGTGTTACTCTGACCACAGCCACTGTCTGACCTGCTGAGTTCCTCCAGCATTTTGTGTGTGTTACTCTGACCGTAGACACTGTCTGACCTGCTGAGTTCCTCCAGCATTTTGTGTGTGTTACTCTGTCCATAGACACTGTCTGACCTGCTGATTTTCTCCAGCATTTTGTATGTGTTACTCTGACCATAGACACTGTTTCACCTGCTGAGTTCCTCCAGCATTTTGTGTGTGTTACTCTGTCCATAGACACTGTCTGACCTGCTAAGTTCCTCCAGCATTTTGTGTGTGTTACTCTGTCCGTAGACAGTGTCTGACCTGCTGAGTTCCTCCAGCATTTTGTCTGTGTTACTCTGACCACAACCAGTGTCTGACCTGCTGAGATCCTCCAGCATTTTGTGTGTGTTACTCTGTCCATAGACACTATCTGACCTGCTGAGTTCCTACAGCATTTTGTGTGTATTACTCTGTCCATAGACACTGTCTGACCTGCTGAGTTCCTCCAGCATTTTGTGTGTGTTACTCTGTCCATAGACACTGTCTGACCTGCTGAGTTCCTCCAGCATTTTGTCTGTGTTACTCTGACCATAGACAGTGTCTGACCTGCTGAGTTCCTCCAGCATTTTGTGTGTGTTACTCTGACCATAGACACTGTCTGACCTGCTGAGTTCCTCCAGCATTTTGTGTGTGTTACTCGTTCCATAGACACTGTCTGACCTGCTGAGTTCCTCCAACATTTTGTGTGTGTTACTCTGTCCATAGACACTGTCTGACCTGCTGAGTTCCTCCAGCATTTTGTGTGTGTTACTCCGTTCATAGACACTGTCTGACCTGCTGAGTTTCTCCAACATTTTGTGTGTGTTACTCTGTCCATAGACACTGTCTGACCTGCTGAGTTCCTCCAGCATTTTGTGTGTGTTACCCTGTCCATAGACACTGTCTAACCTGCTGAGTTCCTCCAGCATTTTGTGTGTGTTAATCTGTCCATAGACACTTTCTGACCTGCTGAGTTCCTCCAGCATTTTGTCTGTGTTACTCTGACCACAACCACTGTCTGACCTGCTGAGTTCCTCCAGCATTTTGTATGTGTTACTCTGACCATAGACACTGTCTGACCTGCTGAGTTCCTCCAGTATTTTGTGTGTGTTACTCCGTCCATAGACACTGTCTGACCTGCTGAGTTCCTCCAGCATTTTGTCTGTGTTACCCTGACCATAGACACTGTCTGACCTGTTGAGTTCCTCCAGCATTTTGTGTGTGTTCCTCTGTCCATAGACACTGTCTGACCTGCTGAGTTCCTCCAGCATTTTGTGTGCGTTCCTCTGTCCATAGACACTGTCTAACCTGCTGAGTTCCTCCAGCATTTTGTCTGTGTTACTCTGACCACAACCACTGTCTGACCTGCTGAGTTCCTCCAGCATTTTGTATGTGTTACTCTGACCATAGACACTGTCTGACCTGCTGAGTTCCTCCAGCATTTTGTGTGTGTTACTCCGTCCATAGACACTGTCTGACCTGCTGAGTTCCTCCAGCATTTTGTCTGTGTTACTCTGACCACAGCCACTGTCTGACCTGCTGAGTTCCTCCAGCATTTTGTGTGTGTTACTCTGACCGTAGACACTGTCTGACCTGCTGAGTTCCTCCAGCATTTTGTCTGTGTTACTCTGACCACAACCACTGTCTGACCTGCTGAGTTCCTCCAGCATTTTGTATGTGTTACTCTGACCATAGACACTGTCTGACCTGCTGAGTTCCTCCAGCATTTTGTGTGTGTTACTCCGTCCATAGACACTGTCTGACCTGCTGAGTTCCTCCAGCATTTTGTCTGTGTTACTCTGACCACAGCCACTGTCTGACCTGCTGAGTTCCTCCAGCATTTTGTGTGTGTTACTCTGACCGTAGACACTGTCTGACCTGCTGAGTTCCTCCAGCATTTTGTGTGTGTTACTCCGTCCGTAGACACTGTCTAACCTGCTGAGTTACTCCAGCATTTTGTGTGTGTTACTCTGTCCATAGACACTTTCTGACCTGCTGAGTTCCTCCAGCATTTTGTCTGTGTTACTCTGACCATAGACACTGTCTGACCTGTTGAGTTCCTCCAGCATTTTGTCTGTGTTACTCTGACCATAGACACTGTCTGACCTGTTGAGTTCCTCCAGCATTTTGTGTGTGTTCCTCTGTCCATAGACACTGTCTGACCTGCTGAGTTCCTCCAGCATTTTGTGTGTGTTACTCTGACCGTAGACACTGTCTGACCTGTTGAGTTCCTCCAGCATTTTGTGTGTGTTCCTCTGTCCATAGACACTGTCTGACCTGCAGAGTTCCTCCAGCATTTTGTCTGTGTTACTCTGACCACAACCACTGTCTGACCTGCTGAGTTCCTCCAGCATTTTGTATGTGTTACTCTGACCATAGACACTGTCTGACCTGCTGAGTTCCTCCAGCATTTTGTGTGTGTTACTCTGTCCGTAGACACTGTCTGACCTGCTGAGTTCCTCCAGGATTTTGTGTGTGTTACTCTGTCCATAGGCACTGTCTGACCTGCTGAGTTCCTCCAGCATTTTGTGTGTATTACTCTGTCCATAGACACTGTCTGACCTGCTGAGTTCCTCCAGCATTTTGTGTGTGTTACTCTGACCATAGACACTGTCTGACCTGCTGAGTTATTCCAGCATTTTGTGTGTGTTACTCTGACCATAGACACTGTCTGACCTGCTGAGTTTCTCCAGCATTTTGTATGTGTTACTCTGACCATATACACTGTCTGACCTGCTGAGTTTCTCCAGCATTTTATGTGTGTTACTCTGACCATAGACACTCTCTGACCTGCTGAGATCGTCCAGCATTTTGTGTGTGTTACTCTGACCATAGACACTCTCTGACCTGCTGAGATCCTCCAGCATTTTGTGTGTGTTACTCTGACCATAGACACTCTCTGATCTGCTGAGATCCTCCAGCATTTTGTGTGTGTTACTCCGTCCATAGACGCTGTCTGACCGGCTCAGTTCCTCCAGCATTTTTTGTGTGTTACTCTGTCCATAGACACTGCCTGACCTGTTGAGATCCTCCAGCATTTTGTGTGTGTTACTCTGTCCATAGACACTGTCTGACCTGCTGAGTTCCTCCAGCATTTTGTGTGTGTTACTCTGTCCATAGACACTGTCTGACCTGCTGAGTTCCTCCAGCATTTTGTGTGTGTTACTCTGTCCATAGTCACTGTCTGACCTGCTGAGTTATTCCAGCATCTTGTGTGTGTACTCTGTCCATAGACACTATCTGACCTGCTGAGTTCCTCCAGCATTTTGTGTGTGTTACTCTGACCATAGACACTGTCTGACCTGCTGAGTTCCTCCAGCATTTTGTGTGTGTTACTCTGACCATAGACACTGTCTGACCTGCTGAGTTCCTCCAGCATTTTGTGTGTGTTACACCGTCCATAGACACTGTCTGTCCTGCTGAGTTCCTCCAGCATTTTGTGTGTGTTACTCTGACCATAGACACTCTCTGATCTGCTGAGATCCTCCAGCATTTTGTGTGTGTTACTCTGACCGTAGACACTCTCTGATCTGCTGAGATCCTCCAGCATTTTGTGTGTGTTACTCCGTCCATAGACGCTGTCTGACCGGCTCAGTTCCTCCAGCATTTTGTGTGTGTTACTCTGACCATAGACTCTGTCTGCCCTGCTGAGTTCCTCCAGCATTTTGTGAGTGTTACTCTGACCATAGACACTATCTGACCTGCTGAGTTCCTACAGCATTTTGTGTGTATTACTCTGTCCATAGACACTGACTGACCTGCTGAGTTCCTCCAGCATTTTTTGAGTGTTACTCTGTCCATAGACACTGTCTGACCTGCTGAGATCCTCCAGCATTTTGTGTCTGTTACTCTGTCCATAGACACTGTCTGACCTGCTGAGTTCCTCCAGCATTTTGTGTGTGTTACACCGTCCATAGACACTGTCTGTCCTGCTGAGTTCCTCCAGCATTTTGTGTGTGTTACTCTGACCATAGACACTCTCTGACCTGCTGAGTTCCTCCAGCATTTTGTGTGTGTTACTCCGTCCATAGACGCTGTCTGACCGGCTCAGTTCCTCCAGCATTTTGTGTGAGTTACTCTGACCATAGACACTGTCTGCCCTGCTGAGTTCCTCCAGCATTTTGTGAGTGTTACTCTGACCATAGACACTGTCTGACCTGCTGAGTTCCTCCAGCATTTTGTGTGTGTTACTCTGAACATAGACACTGTCTGACCTGCTGAGTTCCTCCAGCATTTTGTGTGTGTTACTCTGTCCATAGACACTGACTGACCTGCTGAGTTCGTCCAGCATTTTGTGTGTGTTACTCTGACCATAGACACTGTCAGACCTGCTGAGTTCCTCCAGCATTTTGTCTGTGTTACTCTGTCCATAGACACTGTCTGACCTGCTGAGTTCCTCCAGCATTTTGTGTGTGTTACTCTGACCATAGACACTGTCTGACCTGCTGAGTTCCTCCAGCATTTTGTCTGTGTTACTCTGACCACAGCCACTGTCTGACCTGCTGAGTTCCTCCAGCATTTTGTGTGTGTTACTCTGACCGTAGACACTGTCTGACCTGCTGAGTTCCTCCAGCATTTTGTGTGTGTTACTCTGTCCATAGACACTGTCTGACCTGCTGATTTTCTCCAGCATTTTGTATGTGTTACTCTGACCATATACACTGACTGACCTGCTGAATTCCTCCAGCATTTTGTGTGTGTTACTCTGTCCATAGACACTGTCTGACCTGCTAAGTTCCTCCAGCATTTTGTGTGTGTTACTCTGTCCGTAGACACTGTCTGACCTGCTGAGTTCCTCCAGCATTTTGTGTGTGTTACTCTGACCATAGACACTCTCTGACCTGCTGAGTTCCTCCAGCATTTTGTGTGTGTTACTCCGTCCATAGACGCTGTCTGACCGGCTCAGTTCCTCCAGCATTTTGTGTGTGTTACTCTGACCATAGACACTGTCTGCCCTGCTGAGTTCCTCCAGCATTTTGTGAGTGTTACTCTGACCATAGACACTGTCTGACCTGCTGAGTTCCTCCAGCATTTTGTGTGTGTTACTCTGAACATAGACACTGTCTGACCTGCTGAGTTCCTCCAGCATTTTGTGTGTGTTACTCTGTCCATAGACACTGACTGACCTGCTGAGTTCCTCCAGCATTTTGTGTGTGTTACTCTGACCATAGACACTGTCTGACCTGCTGAGTTCCTCCAGCATTTTGTGTGTGTTACTCTGACCATAGACACTGTCTGACCTGCTGAGTTCCTCCAGCATTTTGTGTGTGTTACTCTGACCATAGACACTGTCTGACCTGCTGAGTTCCTCCAGCATTTTGTGTGTGTTACTCTGTCCATAGACACTGTCTGACCTGCTGAGTTCCTCCAGCATTTTGTCTGTGTTATACTGACCACAGCCACTGTCTGACCTGCTGAGTTCCTCCAGCATTTTGTCTGTGTTACTCTGACCACAGCCACTGTCTGACCTGCTGAGTTCCTCCAGCATTTTGTGTGTGTTACTCTGACCGTAGACACTGTCTGACCTGCTGAGTTCCTCCAGCATTTTGTGTGTGTTACTCTGTCCATAGACACTGTCTGACCTGCTGATATTCTCCAGCATTTTGTATGTGTTACTCTGACCATATACACTGACTGACCTGCTGAGTTCCTCCAGCATTTTGTGTGTGTTACTCTGTCCATAGACACTGTCTGACCTGCTAAGTTCCTCCAGCATTTTGTGTGTGTTACTCTGTCCGTAGACACTGTCTGACCTGCTGAGTTCCTCCAGCATTTTGTGTGTGTTACTCTGACCATAGACACTCTCTGACCTGCTGAGTTCCTCCAGCATTTTGTGTGTGTTACTCCGTCCATAGACGCTGTCTGACCGGCTCAGTTCCTCCAGCATTTTGTGTGTGTTACTCTGACCATAGACACTGTCTGCCCTGCTGAGTTCCTCCAGCATTTTGTGAGTGTTACTCTGACCATAGACACTGTCTGACCTGCTGAGTTCCTCCAGCATTTTGTGTGTGTTACTCTGAACATAGACACTGTCTGACCTGCTGAGTTCCTCCAGCATTTTGTGTGTGTTACTCTGTCCATAGACACTGACTGACCTGCTGAGTTCCTCCAGCATTTTGTGTGTGTTACTCTGACCATAGACACTGTCAGACCTGCTGAGTTCCTCCAGCATTTTGTCTGTGTTACTCTGTCCATAGACACTGTCTGACCTGCTGAGTTCCTCCAGCATTTTGTGTGTGTTACTCTGACCATAGACACTGTCTGACCTGCTGAGTTCCTCCAGCATTTTGTGTGTGTTATACTGACCACAGCCACTGTCTGACCTGCTGAGTTCCTCCAGCATTTTGTCTGTGTTACTCTGACCATAGACACTGTCTGACCTGCTGAGTTCCTCCAGCATTTTGTGTGTGTTACTCTGACCATAGACACTGTCTGACCTGCTGAGTTCCTTCAGCATTTTGTGTGTATTACTCTGTCCGTAGACACTGTCTCACCTGCTGAGTTCCTCCTGCATTTTGTGTGTGTTACTCTGTCCATAGACACTGTCTGACCTGCTGATTTTCTCCAGCATTTTGTATGTGTTATTCTGACCATATACACTGACTGACCTGCTGAGTTCCTCCAGCATTTTGTGTGTGTTACTCTGTCCATAGACACTGTCTGACCTGCTAAGTTCCTCCAGCATTTTGTGTGTGTTACTCTGTCCGTAGACACTGTCTGACCTGCTGAGTTCCTCCAGCATTTTGTCTGTGTTACTCTGACCACAACCAGTGTCTGACCTGCTGAGATCCTCCAGCATTTTGTGTGTGTTACTCTGTCCATAGACACTATCTGACCTGCTGAGTTCCTACAGCATTTTGTGTGTGTTACTTGGTCCATAGACAATGTCTGACCTGCTGAGTTCCTCCAACATTTTGTGTGTGTTACTCTGACCATAGACACTGTCTGACCTGCTGAGTTCCTCCAGCATTTTGAGTGTGTTACTCTGTCCATTGACACTGTCTGACCTGCTGAGTTCCTCCAGCATTTTGTGTGTGTTACTCCGTTCATAGACACTGTCTGACCTGCTGAGTTTCTCCAACATTTTGTGTGTGTTACTCTGTCCATAGACACTGTCTGACCTGCTGAGTTCCTCAAGCATTTTGTGTGTGTTACCCTGTCCATAGACACTGTCTAACCTGCTGAGTTCCTCCAGCATTTTGTGTGTGTTACTCTGTCCATAGACACTGTCTGACCTGCTGAGTTCCTCCAGCATTTTGTCTGTGTTACTCTGACCAGAGACACTGTCTGACCTGCTGAGTTCCTCCAGCATTTTGTATGTGTTACTCTGACCATAGACACTGTCTGACCTGCTGAGTTCCTCCAGCATTTTGTGTGTGTTACTCTGTCCATAGACACTGTCTGACCTGCTGAGTTCCTCCAGCATTTTGTCTGTGTTACTCTGACCACAGCCACTGTCTGACCTGCTCAGTTCCTCCAGCATTTTGTGAGTGTTACTCTGACCATAGACACTGTCTGTCCTGCTGAGTTCCTCCAGCATTTTGTGTGTGTTACTCCGTCCATAGACACTGTCTGACTTGCTGAGTTCCTCCAGCATTTTGTCTGTGTTACTCTGACCACAGCCACTGTCTGACCTGCTGAGTTCCTCCAGCATTTTGTGTGTGTTACTCTGACCGTAGACACTGTCTGACCTGCTGAGTTCCTCCAGCATTTTGTGTGTGTTACTCTGACCGTAGACACTCTCTGATCTGCTGAGATCCTCCAGCATTTTGTGTGTGTTACTCCGTCCATAGACGCTGTCTGACCGGCTCAGTTCCTCCAGCATTTTTTGAGTGTTACTCTGTCCATAGACACTGTCTGACCTTTTGAGATCCTCCAGCATTTTGTGTGTGTTACTCTGTCCATAGACACTGTCTGACCTGCTGAGTTCCTCCAGCATTTTGTGTGTGTTACTCTGTCCATAGACACTGTCTGACCTGCTGAGTTCCTCCAGCATTTTGTGTGTGTTACTCTGTCCATAGACACTGTCTGACCTGCTGAGTTATTCCAGCATCTTGTGTGTGTACTCTGTCCATAGACACTATCTGACCTGCTGAGTTCCTCCAGCATTTTGTGTGTGTTACTCTGACCATAGACACTGTCTGACCTGCTGAGTTCCTCCAGCATTTTGTGTGTGTTACTCTGACCATAGACACTGTCTGACCTGCTGAGTTCCTCCAGCATTTTGTGTGTGTTACACCGTCCATAGACACTGTCTGTCCTGCTGAGTTCCTCCAGCATTTTGTGTGTGTTACTCTGACCATAGACACTCTCTGACCTGCTGAGTTCCTCCAGCATTTTGTGTGTGTTACTCCGTCCATAGACGCTGTCTGACCGGCTCAGTTCCTCCAGCATTTTGTGTGTGTTACTCTGACCATAGACTCTGTCTGCCCTGCTGAGTTCCTCCAGCATTTTGTGAGTGTTACTCTGACCATAGACACTATCTGACCTGCTGAGTTCCTACAGCATTTTGTGTGTATTACTCTGTCCATAGACACTGACTGACCTGCTGAGTTCCTCCAGCATTTTTTGAGTGTTGCTCTGTCCATAGACACTGTCTGTCCTGCTGAGATCCTCCAGCATTTTGTGTCTGTTACTCTGTCCATAGACACTGTCTGACCTGCTGAGTTCCTCCAGCATTTTGTGTGTGTTACTCTGACCATAGACACTCTCTGACCTGCTGAGTTCCTCCAGCATTTTGTGTGTGTTACTCCGTCCATAGACGCTGTCTGACCGGCTCAGTTCCTCCAGCATTTTGTGTGTGTTACTCTGACCATAGACACTGTCTGCCCTGCTGAGTTCCTCCAGCATTTTGTGAGTGTTACTCTGACCATAGACACTGTCTGACCTGCTGAGTTCCTCCAGCATTTTGAGTGTGTTACTCTGTCCATAGACACTGTCTGACCTGCTGAGTTCCTCCAGCATTTTGTGTGTGTTACTCTGAACATAGACACTGTCTGACCTGCTGAGTTCCTCCAGCATTTTGTGTGTGTTACTCTGTCCATAGACACTGACTGACCTGCTGAGTTCCTCCAGCATTTTGTGTGTGTTACTCTGACCATAGACACTGTCAGACCTGCTGAGTTCCTCCAGCATTTTGTCTGTGTTACTCTGTCCATAGACACTGTCTGACCTGCTGAGTTCCTCCAGCATTTTGTGTGTGTTACTCTGACCATAGACACTGTCTGACCTGCTGAGTTCCTCCAGCATTTTGTGTGTGTTATACTGACCACAGCCACTGTCTGACCTGCTGAGTTCCTCCAGCATTTTGTCTGTGTTACTCTGACCATAGACACTGTCTGACCTGCTGAGTTCCTCCAGCATTTTGTGTGTGTTACTCTGACCATAGACACTGTCTGACCTGCTGAGTTCCTTCAGCATTTTGTGTGTATTACTCTGTCCGTAGACACTGTCTCACCTGCTGAGTTCCTCCTGCATTTTGTGTGTGTTACTCTGTCCATAGACACTGTCTGACCTGCTGATTTTCTCCAGCATTTTGTATGTGTTATTCTGACCATATACACTGACTGACCTGCTGAGTTCCTCCAGCATTTTGTGTGTGTTACTCTGTCCATAGACACTGTCTGACCTGCTAAGTTCCTCCAGCATTTTGTGTGTGTTACTCTGTCCGTAGACACTGTCTGACCTGCTGAGTTCCTCCAGCATTTTGTCTGTGTTACTCTGACCACAACCAGTGTCTGACCTGCTGAGATCCTCCAGCATTTTGTGTGTGTTACTCTGTCCATAGACACTATCTGACCTGCTGAGTTCCTACAGCATTTTGTGTGTGTTACTTGGTCCATAGACAATGTCTGACCTGCTGAGTTCCTCCAACATTTTGTGTGTGTTACTCTGACCATAGACACTGTCTGACCTGCTGAGTTCCTCCAGCATTTTGAGTGTGTTACTCTGTCCATTGACACTGTCTGACCTGCTGAGTTCCTCCAGCATTTTGTGTGTGTTACTCCGTTCATAGACACTGTCTGACCTGCTGAGTTTCTCCAACATTTTGTGTGTGTTACTCTGTCCATAGACACTGTCTGACCTGCTGAGTTCCTCAAGCATTTTGTGTGTGTTACCCTGTCCATAGACACTGTCTAACCTGCTGAGTTCCTCCAGCATTTTGTGTGTGTTACTCTGTCCATAGACACTGTCTGACCTGCTGAGTTCCTCCAGCATTTTGTCTGTGTTACTCTGACCAGAGACACTGTCTGACCTGCTGAGTTCCTCCAGCATTTTGTATGTGTTACTCTGACCATAGACACTGTCTGACCTGCTGAGTTCCTCCAGCATTTTGTGTGTGTTACTCTGTCCATAGACACTGTCTGACCTGCTGAGTTCCTCCAGCATTTTGTCTGTGTTACTCTGACCACAGCCACTGTCTGACCTGCTCAGTTCCTCCAGCATTTTGTGAGTGTTACTCTGACCATAGACACTGTCTGTCCTGCTGAGTTCCTCCAGCATTTTGTGTGTGTTACTCCGTCCATAGACACTGTCTGACTTGCTGAGTTCCTCCAGCATTTTGTCTGTGTTACTCTGACCACAGCCACTGTCTGACCTGCTGAGTTCCTCCAGCATTTTGTGTGTGTTACTCTGACCGTAGACACTGTCTGACCTGCTGAGTTCCTCCAGCATTTTGTGTGTGTTACTCTGACCGTAGACACTCTCTGATCTGCTGAGATCCTCCAGCATTTTGTGTGTGTTACTCCGTCCATAGACGCTGTCTGACCGGCTCAGTTCCTCCAGCATTTTTTGAGTGTTACTCTGTCCATAGACACTGTCTGACCTTTTGAGATCCTCCAGCATTTTGTGTGTGTTACTCTGTCCATAGACACTGTCTGACCTGCTGAGTTCCTCCAGCATTTTGTGTGTGTTACTCTGTCCATAGACACTGTCTGACCTGCTGAGTTCCTCCAGCATTTTGTGTGTGTTACTCTGTCCATAGACACTGTCTGACCTGCTGAGTTATTCCAGCATCTTGTGTGTGTACTCTGTCCATAGACACTATCTGACCTGCTGAGTTCCTCCAGCATTTTGTGTGTGTTACTCTGACCATAGACACTGTCTGACCTGCTGAGTTCCTCCAGCATTTTGTGTGTGTTACTCTGACCATAGACACTGTCTGACCTGCTGAGTTCCTCCAGCATTTTGTGTGTGTTACACCGTCCATAGACACTGTCTGTCCTGCTGAGTTCCTCCAGCATTTTGTGTGTGTTACTCTGACCATAGACACTCTCTGACCTGCTGAGTTCCTCCAGCATTTTGTGTGTGTTACTCCGTCCATAGACGCTGTCTGACCGGCTCAGTTCCTCCAGCATTTTGTGTGTGTTACTCTGACCATAGACTCTGTCTGCCCTGCTGAGTTCCTCCAGCATTTTGTGAGTGTTACTCTGACCATAGACACTATCTGACCTGCTGAGTTCCTACAGCATTTTGTGTGTATTACTCTGTCCATAGACACTGACTGACCTGCTGAGTTCCTCCAGCATTTTTTGAGTGTTGCTCTGTCCATAGACACTGTCTGTCCTGCTGAGATCCTCCAGCATTTTGTGTCTGTTACTCTGTCCATAGACACTGTCTGACCTGCTGAGTTCCTCCAGCATTTTGTGTGTGTTACTCTGACCATAGACACTCTCTGACCTGCTGAGTTCCTCCAGCATTTTGTGTGTGTTACTCCGTCCATAGACGCTGTCTGACCGGCTCAGTTCCTCCAGCATTTTGTGTGTGTTACTCTGACCATAGACACTGTCTGCCCTGCTGAGTTCCTCCAGCATTTTGTGAGTGTTACTCTGACCATAGACACTGTCTGACCTGCTGAGTTCCTCCAGCATTTTGTGTGTGTTACTCTGAACATAGACACTGTCTGACCTGCTGAGTTCCTCCAGCATTTTGTGTGTGTTACTCTGTCCATAGACACTGACTGACCTGCTGAGTTCCTCCAGCATTTTGTGTGTGTTACTCTGACCATAGACACTGTCAGACCTGCTGAGTTACTCCAGCATTTTGTCTGTGTTACTCTGTCCGTAGACACTGTCTGACCTGCTGAGTTCCTCCAGCATTTTGTGTGTGTTACTCTGACCATAGACACTGTCTGACCTGCTGAGATCCTCCAGCATTTTGTGTGTGTTACTCTGACCATAGACACTGTCTGACCTGCTGAGTTCCTCCAGCATTTTGTCTGTGTTACTCTGACCATAGACACTGTCTGACCTGCTGAGTTCCTCCAGCATTTTGTGTGTGTTACTCCGTCCATAGACACTGTCTGACCTGCTGAGTTCCTCCAGCATTTTGTGTGTGTTACCCTGTCCATAGACACTGTCTAACCTGCTGAGTTCCTCCAGCATTTTGTGTGTGTTACTCTGTCCATAGACACTGTCTGACCTGCTGAGTTCCTCCAGCATTTTGTCTGTGTTACTCTGACCACAACCACTGTCTGACCTGCTGAGTTCCTCCAGCATTTTGTATGTGTTACTCTGACCATAGACACTGTCTGACCTGCTGAGTTCCTCCAGTATTTTGTGTGTGTTACTCTGACCATAGACACTGTCTGACCTGCTGAGTTCCTCCAGCATTTTGTGTGTGTTACTCTGACCATAGACACTGTCTGACCTGCTGAGTTCCTCCAGCATTTTGTATGTGTTACTCTGACCATAGACACTGTCTGACCTGCTGAGTTCCTCCAGCATTTTGTGTGTGTTACTCTGACCATAGACACTGTCTGACCTGCTGAGTTCCTCCAGCATTTTGTGTGTGTTACTCCGTCCATAGACACTGTCTGACCTGCTGAGTTCCTCCAGCATTTTGTGTGTGTTACTCTGACCATAGACACTGTCTGACCTGCTGAGTTCCTCCAGCATTTTGTGTGTGTTACCCTGTCCATAGACACTGTCTGACCTGCTGAGTTCCTCCAGCATTTTGTGTGTGTTACTCTGTCCATAGACACTGTCTGACCTGCTGAGTTCCTCCAGCATTTTGTCTGTGTTACTCTGACCACAACCACTGTCTGACCTGCTGAGTTCCTCCAGCATTTTGTTTGTGTTACTCTGACCATAGACACTGTCTGACCTGCTGAGTTCCTCCAGTATTTTGTGTGTGTTACTCTGACGATAGACACTGTCTGACCTGCTGAGTTCCTCCAGCATTTTGTGTGTGTTACTCTGACCATAGACACTGTCTGACCTGCTGAGTTCCTCCAGCATTTTGTGTGTGTTACTCCGTCCATAGACACTGTCTGACCTGCTGAGTTCCTCCAGCATTTTGTCTGTGTTACTCTGACCATAGACACTGTCTGACCTGCTGAGTTCCTCCAGCATTTTGTGTGTGTTACTCTGACCATAGACACTGTCTGACCTGCTGAGTTCCTCCAGTATTTTGTGTGTGTTACTCTGACCATAGACACTGTCTGACCTGCTGAGTTCCTCCAGCATTTTGTGTGTGTTACTCTGACCATAGACACTGTCTGACCTGCTGAGTTCCTCCAGCATTTTGTGTGTGTTACTCCGTCCACAGCCACTTTCTGACCTGCTGAGTTCCTCCAGCATTTTGTGTGTGTTACCCTGTCCATAGACACTGTCTAACCTGCTGAGTTCCTCCAGCATTTTGTGTGTGTTACTCTGTCCATAGACACTGTCTGACCTGCTGAGTTCCTCCAGCATTTTGTCTGTGTTACTCTGACCACAACCACTGTCTGACCTGCTGAGTTCCTCCAGCATTTTGTATGTGTTACTCTGACCATAGACACTGTCTGACCTGCTGAGTTCCTCCAGTATTTTGTGTGTGTTACTCTGACCATAGACACTGTCTGACCTGCTGAGTTCCTCCAGCATTTTGTATGTGTTACTCTGACCATAAACACTGTCTGACCTGCTGAGTTCCTCCAGTATTTTGTGTGTCTTACTCTGACCATAGACACTGTCTGACCTGCTGAGTTCCTCCAGCATTTTGTGTGTGTTACTCTGACCATAGACACTGTCTGACCTGCTGAGTTCCTCCAGCATTTTGTGTGTGTTTCTCCGTCCATAGACACTGTCTGACCTGCTGAGTTCCTCCAGCATTTTGTCTGTGTTACTCTGACCACAGCCACTTTCTGACCTGCTGAGTTCCTCCAGCATTTTGTGTGTGTTACTCTGACCGTAGACACTGTCTGAACTGCTGAGTTCCTCCAGCATTTTGTGTGTGTTACCCTGTCCATAGACACTGTCTAACCTGCTGAGTTCCTCCAGCATTTTTTATGTGTTACTCTGACCATAGACACTGTCTGACCTGCTGAGTTCCTCCAGTATTTTGTGTGTGTTACTCTGACCATAGACACTGTCTGACCTGCTGAGTTCCTCCAGCATTTTGTGTGTGTTACTCTGACCATAGACACTGTCTGACCTGCTGAGTTCCTCCAGCATTTTGTGTGTGTTACTCCGTCCATAGACACTGTCTGACCTGCTGAGTTCCTCCAGCATTTTGTGTGTGTTACTCTGACCATAGACACTGTCTGACCTGCTGAGTTCCTCCAGCATTTTGTGTGTGTTACTCCGTCCATAGACACTGTCTGACCTGCTGAGTTCCTCCAGCATTTTGTCTGTGTTACTCTGACCACAGCCACTTTCTGACCTGCTGAGTTCCTCCAGCATTTTGTGTGTGTTACTCTGACCGTAGACACTGTCTGAACTGCTGAGTTCCTCCAGCATTTTGTGTGTGTTACCCTGTCCATAGACACTGTCTAACCTGCTGAGTTCCTCCAGCATTTTTTATGTGTTACTCTGACCATAGACACTGTCTGACCTGCTGAGTTCCTCCAGTATTTTGTGTGTGTTACTCTGACCATAGACACTGTCTGACCTGCTGAGTTCCTCCAGTATTTTGTGTGTGTTACTCTGACCATAGACACTGTCTGACCTGCTGAGTTCCTCCAGCATTTTGTGTGTGTTACTCCGTCCATAGACACTGTCTGACCTGCTGAGTTCCTCCAGCATTTTGTGTGTGTTACTCTGACCATAGACACTGTCTGACCTGCTGAGTTCCTCCAGCATTTTGTGTGTGTTACTCCGTCCATAGACACTGTCTGACCTGCTGAGTTCCTCCAGCATTTTGTGTGTGTTACCCTGTCCATAGACACTGTCTAACCTGCTGAGTTCATCCAGCATTTTGTGTGTGTTACTCTGTCCATAGACACTGTCTGACCTGCTGAGTTCCTCCAGCATTTTGTCTGTGTTACTCTGACCACAACCACTGTCTGACCTGCTGAGTTCCTCCAGCATTTTGTATGTGTTACTCTGACCATAGACAGTCTGACCTGCTGAGTTCCTCCAGTATTTTGTGTGTGTTACTCTGACCATAGACACTGTCTGACCTGCTGAGTTCCTCCAGCATTTTGTGTGTGTTACTCTGACCATAGACACTGTCTGACCTGCTGAGTTCCTCCAGCATTTTGTGTGTGTTACTCCGTTCATAGACACTGTCTGACCTGCTGAGTTCCTCCAGCATTTTGTCTGTGTTACTCTGACCATAGACACTGTCTGACCTGCTGAGTTCCTCCAGCATTTTGTGTGTGTTACTCTGACCATAGACACTGTCTGACCTGCTGAGTTCCTCCAGTATTTTGTGTGTGTTACTCTGACCATAGACACTGTCTGACCTGCTGAGTTCCTCCAGCATTTTGTGTGTGTTACTCTGACCATAGACACTGTCTGACCTGCTGAGTTCCTCCAGCATTTTGTGTGTGTTACTCCGTCCATAGACACTGTCTGACCTGCTGAGTTCCTCCAGCATTTTGTCTGTGTTACTCTGACCACAGCCACTTTCTGACCTGCTGAGTTCCTCCAGCATTTTGTGTGTGTTACTCTGACCGTAGACACTGTCTGAACTGCTGAGTTCCTCCAGCATTTTGTGTGTGTTACCCTGTCCATAGACACTGTCTAACCTGCTGAGTTCCTCCAGCATTTTGTGTGTGTTACTCTGTCCATAGACACTGTCTGACCTGCTGAGTTCCTCCAGCATTTTGTCTGTGTTACTCTGACCACAACCACTGTCTGACCTGCTGAGTTCCTCCAGCATTTTGTATGTGTTACTCTGACCATAGACACTGTCTGACCTGCTGAGTTCCTCCAGTATTTTGTGTGTGTTACTCTGACCATAGACACTGTCTGACCTGCTGAGTTCCTCCAGTATTTTGTGTGTGTTACTCTGACCATAGACACTGTCTGACCTGCTGAGTTCCTCCAGCATTTTGTGTGTGTTACTCCGTCCATAGACACTGTCTGACCTGCTGAGTTCCTCCAGCATTTTGTGTGTGTTACTCTGACCATAGACACTGTCTGACCTGCTGAGTTCCTCCAGCATTTTGTGTGTGTTACTCCGTCCATAGACACTGTCTGACCTGCTGAGTTCCTCCAGCATTTTGTGTGTGTTACCCTGTCCATAGACACTGTCTAACCTGCTGAGTTCATCCAGCATTTTGTGTGTGTTACTCTGTCCATAGACACTGTCTGACCTGCTGAGTTCCTCCAGCATTTTGTCTGTGTTACTCTGACCACAACCACTGTCTGACCTGCTGAGTTCCTCCAGCATTTTGTATGTGTTACTCTGACCATAGACAGTCTGACCTGCTGAGTTCCTCCAGTATTTTGTGTGTGTTACTCTGACCATAGACACTGTCTGACCTGCTGAGTTCCTCCAGCATTTTGTGTGTGTTACTCTGACCATAGACACTGTCTGACCTGCTGAGTTCCTCCAGCATTTTGTGTGTGTTACTCCGTTCATAGACACTGTCTGACCTGCTGAGTTCCTCCAGCATTTTGTCTGTGTTACTCTGACCATAGACACTGTCTGACCTGCTGAGTTCCTCCAGCATTTTGTGTGTGTTACTCTGACCATAGACACTGTCTGACCTGCTGAGTTCCTCCAGTATTTTGTGTGTGTTACTCTGACCATAGACACTGTCTGACCTGCTGAGTTCCTCCAGCATTTTGTGTGTGTTACTCTGACCATAGACACTGTCTGACCTGCTGAGTTCCTCCAGCATTTTGTGTGTGTTACTCCGTCCATAGACACTGTCTGACCTGCTGAGTTCCTCCAGCATTTTGTCTGTGTTACTCTGACCACAGCCACTTTCTGACCTGCTGAGTTCCTCCAGCATTTTGTGTGTGTTACTCTGACCGTAGACACTGTCTGAACTGCTGAGTTCCTCCAGCATTTTGTGTGTGTTACCCTGTCCATAGACACTGTCTAACCTGCTGAGTTCCTCCAGCATTTTGTGTGTGTTACTCTGTCCATAGACACTGTCTGACCTGCTGAGTTCCTCCAGCATTTTGTCTGTGTTACTCTGACCACAACCACTGTCTGACCTGCTGAGTTCCTCCAGCATTTTGTATGTGTTACTCTGACCATAGACACTGTCTGACCTGCTGAGTTCCTCCAGTATTTTGTGTGTGTTACTCTGACCATAGACACTGTCTGACCTGCTGAGTTCCTCCAGCATTTTGTGTGTGTTACTCTGACCATAGACACTGTCTGACCTGCTGAGTTCCTCCAGCATTTTGTGTGTGTTACTCCGTTCATAGACACTGTCTGACCTGCTGAGTTCCTCCAGCATTTTGTGTGTGTTACCCTGTCCATAGACACTGTCTAACCTGCTGAGTTCCTCCAGCATTTTGTGTGTGTTACTCTGTCCATAGACACTGTCTGACCTGCTGAGTTCCTCCAGCATTTTCTCTGTGTTACTCTGACCACAACCACTGTCTGACCTGCTGAGATCCTCCAGCATTTTGTATGTGTTACTCTGACCATAGACACTATCTGACCTGCTGAGTTCCTACAGCATTTTGTGTGTGTTACTCTGTCCATAGACACTGTCTGACCTGCTGAGTTCCTCCAGCATTTTGTGTGTGTTACTCCGTTCATAGACACTGTCTGACCTGCTGAGTTCCTCCAGCATTTTGTGTGTGTTACCCTGTCCATAGACACTGTCTAACCTGCTGAGTTCCTCCAGCATTCTGTGTGTGTTACTCTGTCCATAGACACTGTCTGACCTGCTGAGTTCCTCCAGCATTTTGTCTGTGTTACTCTGACCACAACCACTGTCTGACCTGCTGAGTTCCACCAGCATTTTGTATGTGTTACTCTGACCATAGACACTGTCTGACCTGCTGAGTTCCTCCAGTATTTTGTGTGTGTTACTCTGACCATAGACACTGTCTGACCTGCTGAGTTCCTCCAGCATTTTGTGTGTGTTACTCTGACCATAGACACTGTCTGACCTGCTGAGTTCCTCCAGCATTTTGTGTGTGTTACTCCGTTCATAGACACTGTCTGACCTGCTGAGTTCCTCCAGCATTTTGTGTGTGTTACCCTGTCCATAGACACTGTCTAACCTGCTGAGTTCCTCCAGCATTTTGTGTGTGTTACTCTGTCCATAGACACTGTCTGACCTGCTGAGTTCCTCCAGCATTTTGTGTGTGTTACTCCGTCCATAGACACTGTCTGACCTGCTGAGTTCCTCCAGCATTTTGTGTGTGTTACCCTGTCCATAGACACTGTCTAACCTGCTGAGTTCATCCAGCATTTTGTGTGTGTTACTCTGTCCATAGACACTGTCTGACCTGCTGAGTTCCTCCAGCATTTTGTCTGTGTTACTCTGACCACAACCACTGTCTGACCTGCTGAGTTCCTCCAGCATTTTGTATGTGTTACTCTGACCATAGACAGTCTGACCTGCTGAGTTCCTCCAGTATTTTGTGTGTGTTACTCTGACCATAGACACTGTCTGACCTGCTGAGTTCCTCCAGCATTTTGTGTGTGTTACTCTGACCATAGACACTGTCTGACCTGCTGAGTTCCTCCAGCATTTTGTGTGTGTTACTCCGTTCATAGACACTGTCTGACCTGCTGAGTTCCTCCAGCATTTTGTCTGTGTTACTCTGACCATAGACACTGTCTGACCTGCTGAGTTCCTCCAGCATTTTGTGTGTGTTACTCTGACCATAGGCACTGTCTGACCTGCTGAGTTCCTCCAGTATTTTGTGTGTGTTACTCTGACCATAGACACTGTCTGACCTGCTGAGTTCCTCCAGCATTTTGTGTGTGTTACTCTGACCATAGACACTGTCTGACCTGCTGAGTTCCTCCAGCATTTTGTGTGTGTTACTCCGTCCATAGACACTGTCTGACCTGCTGAGTTCCTCCAGCATTTTGTCTGTGTTACTCTGACCACAGCCACTTTCTGACCTGCAGAGTTCCTCCAGCATTTTGTGTGTGTTACTCTGACCGTAGACACTGTCTGAACTGCTGAGTTCCTCCAGCATTTTGTGTGTGTTACCCTGTCCATAGACACTGTCTAACCTGCTGAGTTCCTCCAGCATTTTGTGTGTGTTACTCTGTCCATAGACACTGTCTGACCTGCTGAGTTCCTCCAGCATTTTGTCTGTGTTACTCTGACCACAACCACTGTCTGACCTGCTGAGTTCCTCCAGCATTTTGTATGTGTTACTCTGACCATAGACACTGTCTGACCTGCTGAGTTCCTCCAGTATTTTGTGTGTGTTACTCTGACCATAGACACTGTCTGACCTGCTGAGTTCCTCCAGCATTTTGTGTGTGTTACTCTGACCATAGACACGGTCTGACCTGCTGAGTTCCTCCAGCATTTTGTGTGTGTTACTCCGTTCATAGACACTGTCTGACCTGCTGAGTTCCTCCAGCATTTTGTGTGTGTTACCCTGTCCATAGACACTGTCTAACCTGCTGAGTTCCTCCAGCATTTTGTGTGTGTTACTCTGTCCATAGACACTGTCTGACCTGCTGAGTTCCTCCAGCATTTTCTCTGTGTTACTCTGACCACAACCACTGTCTGACCTGCTGAGTTCCTCCAGCATTTTGTATGTGTTACTCTGACCATAGACACTGTCTGACCTGCTGAGTTCCTCCAGCATTTTGTGTGTGTTACTCTGACCATAGACACTGTCTGACCTGCTGAGTTCCTCCAGCATTTTGTGTCTGTTACTCCGTCCATAGACACTGTCTGACCTGCTGAGTTCCTCCAGCATTTTGTGTGTGTTACTCCGTCCATAGACACTGTCTGACCTGCTAAGTTCCTCCAGCATTTTGTGTGTGTTACTCTGTCCGTAGACACAGTCTGACCTGCTGAGTTCCTCCAGCATTTTGTCTGTGTTACTCTGACCACAACCAGTGTCTGACCTGCTGAGATCCTCCAGCATTTTGTGTGTGTTACTCTGTCCATAGACACTATCTGACCTGCTGAGTTCCTACAGCATTTTGTGTGTGTTACTCTGTCCATAGACACTGTCTGACCTGCTGAGTTCCTCCAGCATTTTGTGTGTGTTACTCCGTTCATAGACACTGTCTGACCTGCTGAGTTCCTCCAGCATTTTGTGTGTGTTACCCTGTCCATAGACACTGTCTAACCTGCTGAGTTCCTCCAGCATTCTGTGTGTGTTACTCTGTCCATAGACACTGTCTGACCTGCTGAGTTCCTCCAGCATTTTGTCTGTGTTACTCTGACCACAACCACTGTCTGACCTGCTGAGTTCCTCCAGCATTTTGTATGTGTTACTCTGACCATAGACACTGTCTGACCTGCTGAGTTCCTCCAGTATTTTGTGTGTGTTACTCTGACCATAGACACTGTCTGACCTGCTGAGTTCCTCCAGCATTTTGTGTGTGTTACTCTGACCATAGACACTGTCTGACCTGCTGAGTTCCTCCAGCATTTTGTGTGTGTTACTCCGTTCATAGACACTGTCTGACCTGCTGAGTTCCTCCAGCATTTTGTGTGTGTTACCCTGTCCATAGACACTGTCTAACCTGCTGAGTTCCTCCAGCATTTTGTGTGTGTTACTCTGTCCATAGACACTGTCTGACCTGCTGAGTTCCTCCAGCATTTTGTCTGTGTTACTCTGACCACAACCACTGTCTGACCTGCTGAGTTCCTCCAGCATTTTGTATGTGTTACTCTGACCATAGACACTGTCTGACCTGCTGAGTTCCTCCAGTATTTTGTGTGTGTTACTCTGTCCATAGACACTGTCTGACCTGCTGAGTTCCTCTAGCATTTTGTGTGTGTTACTCTGACCATAGACACTGTCTGACCTGCTGAGTTCCTCCAGCATTTTGTGTGTGTTACTCCGTCCATAGACACTGTCTGACCTGCTGAGTTCCTCCAGCATTTTGTCTGTGTTACTCTGACCACAGCCACTTTCTGACCTGCTGAGTTCCTCCAGCATTTTGTGTGTGTTACTCTGACCGTAGACACTGTCTGAACTGCTGAGTTCCTCCAGCATTTTGTGTGTGTTACCCTGTCCATAGACACTGTCTGACCTGCTGAGTTCCTCCAGCATTTTGTGTGTGTTACTCTGTCCATAGACACTGTCTGACCTGCTGAGTTCCTCCAGCATTTTGTGTGTGTTACTCCGTCCATAGACACTGTCTGACCTGCTGAGTTCCTCCAGCATTTTGTCTGTGTTACTCTGACCACAGCCACTGTCTGATCTGCTGAGTTCCTCCAGCATTTTGTGTGTGTTACTCTGACCGTAGACACTGTCTGACCTGCTGAGTTCCTCCAGCATTTTGTGTGTGTTACTCTGTCCGTAGACACTGTCTGACCTGCTAAGTTCCTCCAGCATTTTGTGTGTGTTACTCTGTCCGTAGACACTGTCTGACCTGCTGAGTTCCTCCAGCATTTTGTGTGTGTTACTCTGTCCATAGACACTGTCTGACCTGCTAAGTACCTCCAGCATTTTGTGTGTGTTACTCTGTCCGTAGACACTGTCTGACCTGCTGAGTTCCTCCAGCATTTTGTCTGTGTTACTCTGACCACAGCCACTGTCTGACCTGCTGAGATCCTCCAGCATTTTGTGTGTGTTACTCTGTCCATAGACACTATCTGACCTGCTGAGTTCCTACAGCATTTTGTGTGTATTACTCTGTCCATAGACACTGTCTGACCTGCTGAGTTCCTCCAGCATTTTATGTGTGTTACTCTGACCATAGACACTCTCTGACCTGCTGAGATCCTCCAGCATTTTGTGTGTGTTACTCTGACCATAGACACTCTCTGACCTGCTGAGATCCTCCAGCATTTTGTGTGTGTTACTCCGTCCATAGACGCTGTCTGACCGGCTCAGTTCCTCCAGCATTTTTTGAGTGTTACTCTGTCCATAGACACTGTCTGACCTGTTGAGATCCTCCAGCATTTTGTGTGTGTTACTCTGTCCATAGACACTGTCTGACCTGCTGAGTTCCTCCAGCATTTTGTGTGTGTTACTCTGACCATAGACACTATCTGACCTGCTGAGTTCCTACAGCATTTTGTGTGTATTACTCTGTCCATAGACACTGACTGACCTGCTGAGTTCCTCCAGCATTTTTTGAGTGTTACTCTGTCCATAGACACTGTCTGCCCTGCTGAGATCCTCCAGCATTTTGTGTCTGTTACTCTGTCCATAGACACTGTCTGACCTGCTGAGTTCCTCCCGCAATTTGTGTGTGTTACACCGTCCATAGACACTGTCTGTCCTGCTGAGTTCCTCCAGCATTTTGTGTGCGTTACTCTGACCATAGACACTCTCTGACCTGCTGAGTTCCTCCAGCATTTTGTGTGTGTTACTCCGTCCACAGACGCTGTCTGACCGGCTCAGTTCCTCCAGCATTTTGTGTGTGTTACTCTGACCATAGACACTGTCTGCCCTGCTGAGTTCCTCCAGCATTTTGTGAGTGTTACTCTGACCATAGACACTGTCTGACCTGCTGAGTTCCTCCAGCATTTTGTGTGTGTTACTCTGACCATAGACACTGTCTGACCTGCTGAGTTCCTCCAGCATTTTGTGTGTGTTACTCTGTCCATAGACACTGACTGACCTGCTGAGTTCCTCCAGCATTTTGTGTGTGTTACTCTGACCATAGACACTGTCAGACCTGCTGAGTTCCTCCAGCATTTTGTCTGTGTTACTCTGTCCATAGACACTGTCTGACCTGCTGAGTTCCTCCAGCATTTTGTGTGTGTTACTCTGTCCATAGACACTGTCTGACCTGCTGAGTTCCTCCAGCATTTTGTCTGTGTTATACTGACCACAGCCACTGTCTGACCTGCTGAGTTCCTCCAGCATTTTGTCTGTGTTACTCTGACCACAGCCACTGTCTGACCTGCTGAGTTCCTCCAGCATTTTGTGTGTGTTACTCTGACCGTAGACACTGTCTGACCTGCTGAGTTCCTCCAGCATTTTGTGTGTGTTACTCTGTGCATAGACACTGTCTGACCTGCTGATTTTCTCCAGCATTTTGTATGTGTTACTCTGACCATATACACTGACTGACCTGCTGAGTTCCTCCAGCATTTTGTGTGTGTTACTCTGTCCATAGACACTGTCTGACCTGCTGAGTTCCTCCAGCATTTTGTCTGTGTTACTCTGACCACAGCCACTGTCTGACCTGCTGAGTTCCTCCAGCATTTTGTGTGTGTTACTCTGACCGTAGACACTGTCTGACCTGCTGAGTTCCTCCAGCATTTTGTGTGTGTTACTCTGTCCATAGACACTGTCTGACCTGCTGATTTTCTCCAGCATTTTGTATGTGTTACTCTGACCATATACACTGACTGACCTGCTGAGTTCCTCCAGCATTTTGTCTGTGTTATACTGACCACAGCCACTGTCTGACCTGCTGAGTTCCTCCAGCATTTTGTCTGTGTTACTCTGACCACAGCCACTGTCTGACCTGCTGAGTTCCTCCAGCATTTTGTGTGTGTTACTCTGACCGTAGACACTGTCTGACATGCTGAGTTCCTCCAGCATTTTGTGTGTGTTACTCTGTCCATAGACACTATCTGACCTGCTGATTTTCTCCAGCATTTTGTATGTGTTACTCTGACCATATACACTGACTGACCTGCTGAGTTCCTCCAGCATTTTGTGTGTGTTACTCTGTCCATAGACACTGTCTGACCTGCTAAGTTCCTCCAGCATTTTGTGTGTGTTACTCTGTCCGTAGACACTGTCTGACCTGCTGAGTTCCTCCAGCATTCTGTCTGTGTTACTCTGACCACAACCAGTGTCTGACCTGCTGAGATCCTCCAGCATTTTGTGTGTGTTACTCTGTCCATAGACACTATCTGACCTGCTGAGTTCCTACAGCATTTTGTGTGTGTTACTCTGTCCATAGACACGGTCTGACCTGCTGAGTTCCTCCAGCATTTTGTGTGTGTTACTCCGTTCATAGACACTGTCTGACCTGCTGAGTTCCTCCAGCATTTTGTGTGTGTTACCCTGTCCATAGACACTGTCTACCCTGCTGAGTTCCTCCAGCATTTTGTGTGTGTTACTCCGTCCATAGACACTGTCTGACCTGCTGAGTTCCTCCAGCATTTTGTCTGTGTTACTCTGACCACAGCCACTTTCTGACCTGCTGAGTTCCTCCAGCATTTTGTGTGTGTTACTCTGTCCATAGACACTGTCTGACCTGCTGAGTTATTCCAGCATTTTGTGTGTGTTACTCCATCCATGCACACTGTCTGACCTGCTGAGTTCCTCCAGCATTTTGTGTGTGTTACCCTGTCCATAGACACTGTCTAACCTGCTGAGTTCCGCCAGCATTTTGTGTGTGTTACTCTGTCCATAGACACTGTCTGACCTGCTGAGTTCCTCCAGCATTTTGTCTGTGTTACTCTGACCACAGCCACTGTCTGACCTGCTGAGTTCCTCCAGCATTTTGTATGTGTTACTCTGACCATAGACACTGTCTGACCTGCTGAGTTCCTCCAGCATTTTGTGTGTGTTACTCCGTCCATAGACACTGTCTGACCTGCTGAGTTCCTCCAGCATTTTGTCTGTGTTACTCTGACCACAGCCACTGTCTGACCTGCTGAGTTCCTCCAGCATTTTGTGTGTGTTACTCTGACCGTAGACACTGTCTGACCTGCTGAGTTCCTCCAGCATTTTGTGTGTGTTACTCTGTCCGTAGACACTGTCTGACCTGCTGAGTTCCTCCAGCATTTTGTGTGTGTTACTCTGTCCACAGACACTATCTGACCTGCTGAGTTCCTACAGCATTTTGTGTGTATTACTCTGTCCATAGACACTGTCTGACCTGCTGAGTTCCTCCAGCATTTTATGTGTGTTACTCTGACCATAGACACTCCCTGACCTGCTGAGATCCTCCAGCATTTTGTGTGTGTTACTCTGACCATAGACACTATCTGACCTGCTGAGATCCTCCAGCATTCTGTGTGTGTTACTCCGTCCATAGACGCTGTCTGACCGGCTCAGTTCCTCCAGCATTTTTTGAGTGTTACACTGTCCATAGACACTGTCTGACCTGTTGAGATCCTCCAGCATTTTGTGTGTGTTACTCTGTCCATAGACACTGTCTGACCTGCTGAGTTCCTCCAGCATTTTGTGTGTGTTACTCTGTCCATAGACACTGTCTGACCTGCTGAGTTCCTCCAGCATTTTGTGTGTGTTACTCTGTCCATAGACACTGTCTGACCTGCTGAGTTCCTCCAGCATTTTGTGTGTGTTACTCCGTCCATAGACACTGTCTGACCTGCTGAGTTCCTCCACCATTTTGTGTGTGTTACACCGTCCATAGACACTGTCTGTCCTGCTGAGTTCCTCCAGCATTTTGTGTCTGTTACTCTGTCCATAGACACTGTCTGACCTGCTGAGTTCCTCCAGCATTTTGTGTGTGTTACACCGTCCATAGACACTGTCTGTCCTGCTGAGTTCCTCCAGCATTTTGTGTGCGTTACTCTGACCATAGACACTCTCTGACCTGCTGAGTTCCTCCAGCATTTTGTGTGTGTTACTCCGTCCACAGACGCTGTCTGACCGGCTCAGTTCCTCCAGCATTTTGTGTGTGTTACTCTGACCATAGACACTGTCTGCCCTGCTGAGTTCCTCCAGCATTTTGTGAGTGTTACTCTGACCATAGACACTGTCTGACCTGCTGAGTTCCTCCAGCATTTTGTGTGTGTTACTCTGACCATAGACACTGTCTGACCTGCTGAGTTCCTCCAGCATTTTGTGTGTGTTACTCTGTCCATAGACACTGACTGACCTGCTGAGTTCCTCCAGCATTTTGTGTGTGTTACTCTGACCATAGACACTGTCAGACCTGCTGAGTTCCTCCAGCATTTTGTCTGTGTTACTCTGTCCATAGACACTGTCTGACCTGCTGAGATCCTCCAGCATTTTGTGTGTGTTACTCTGTCCATAGACACTGTCTGACCTGCTGAGTTCCTCCAGCATTTTGTCTGTGTTATACTGACCACAGCCACTGTCTGACCTGCTGAGTTCCTCCAGCATTTTGTCTGTGTTACTCTGACCACAGCCACTGTCTGACCTGCTGAGTTCCTCCAGCATTTTGTGTGTGTTACTCTGACCGTAGACACTGTCTGACCTGCTGAGTTCCTCCAGCATTTTGTGTTTGTTACTCTGTCCATAGACACTGTCTGACCTGCTGATTTTCTCCAGCATTTTGTATGTGTTACTCTGACCATATACACTGACTGACCTGCTGAGTTCCTCCAGCATTTTGTGTGTGTTACTCTGTCCATAGACACTGTCTGACCTGCTGAGTTCCTCCAGCATTTTGTCTGTGTTACTCTGACCACAGCCACTGTCTGACCTGCTGAGTTCCTCCAGCATTTTGTGTGTGTTACTCTGACCGTAGACACTGTCTGACCTGCTGAGTTCCTCCAGCATTTTGTGTGTGTTACTCTGTCCATAGACACTGTCTGACCTGCTGATTTTCTCCAGCATTTTGAATGTGTTACTCTGACCATATACACTGACTGACCTGCTGAGTTCCTCCAGCATTTTGTCTGTGTTATACTGACCACAGCCACTGTCTGACCTGCTGAGTTCCTCCAGCATTTTGTCTGTGTTACTCTGACCACAGCCACTGTCTGACCTGCTGAGTTCCTCCAGCATTTTGTGTGTGTTACTCTGACCGTAGACACTGTCTGACCTGCTGAGTTCCTCCAGCATTTTGTGTGTGTTACTCTGTCCATAGATACTGTCTGACCTGCTGATTTTCTCCAGCATTTTGTATGTGTTACTCTGACCATATACACTGACTGACCTGCTGAGTTCCTCCAGCATTTTGTGTGTGTTACTCTGTCCATAGACACTGTCTGACCTGCTAAGTTCCTCCAGCATTTTGTGTGTGTTACTCTGTCCGTAGACACTGTCTGACCTGCTGAGTTCCTCCAGCATTTTGTCTGTGTTACTCTGACCACAACCAGTGTCTGACCTGCTGAGATCCTCCAGCATTTTGTGTGTGTTACTCTGTCCATAGACACTATCTGACCTGCTGAGTTCCTACAGCATTTTGTGTGTGTTACTCTGTCCATAGACACGGTCTGACCTGCTGAGTTCCTCCAGCATTTTGTGTGTGTTACTCCGTTCATAGACACTGTCTGACCTGCTGAGTTCCTCCAGCATTTTGTGTGTGTTACTCCGTCCATAGACACTGTCTGACCTGCTGAGTTCCTCCAGCATTTTGTCTGTGTTACTCTGACCACAGCCACTTTCTGACCTGCTGAGTTCCTCCAGCATTTTGTGTGTGTTACTCTGTCCATAGACACTGTCTGACCTGCTGAGTTATTCCAGCATTTTGTGTGTGTTACTCCATCCATGCACACTGTCTGACCTGCTGAGTTCCTCCAGCATTTTGTGTGTGTTACCCTGTCCATAGACACTGTCTAACCTGCTGAGTTCCTCCAGCATTTTGTGTGTGTTACTCTGTCCATAGACACTGTCTGACCTGCTGAGTTCCTCCAGCATTTTGTCTGTGTTACTCTGACCACAGCCACTGTCTGACCTGCTGAGTTCCTCCAGCATTTTGTATGTGTTACTCTGACCATAGACACTGTCTGACCTGCTGAGTTCCTCCAGCATTTTGTGTGTGTTACTCCGTCCATAGACACTGTCTGACCTGCTGAGTTCCTCCAGCATTTTGTGTGTGTTACTCTGACCGTAGACACTGTCTGACCTGCTGAGTTCCTCCAGCATTTTGTGTGTGTTACTCTGTCCGTAGACACTGTCTGACCTGCTGAGTTCCTCCAGCATTTTGTGTGTGTTACTCTGACCATAGACACTATCTGACCTGCTGAGATCCTCCAGCATTCTGTGTGTGTTACTCCGTCCATAGACGCTGTCTGACCGGCTCAGTTCCTCCAGCATTTTTTGAGTGTTACACTGTCCATAGACACTGTCTGACCTGTTGAGATCCTCCAGCATTTTGTGTGTGTTACTCTGTCCATAGACACTGTCTGACCTGCTGAGTTCCTCCAGCATTTTGTGTGTGTTACTCTGTCCATAGACACTGTCTGACCTGCTGAGTTCCTCCAGCATTTTGTGTGTGTTACTCTGTCCATAGACACTGTCTGACCTGCTGAGTTCCACCAGCATTTTGTGTGTGTTACTCCGTCCATAGACACTGTCTGACCTGCTGAGTTCCTCCACCATTTTGTGTGTTACTCTGTCCATAGACACTGTCTGTCCTGCTGAGTTCCTCCAGCATTTTGTGTGTCTTACTCTGACCATAGACACTCTCTGACCTGCTGAGTTCCTCCAGCATTTTGTGTGTGTTACTCCGTCCATAGACGCTGTCTGACCGGCTCAGTTCCTCCAGCATTTTGTGTGTGTTACTCTGACCATAGACACTGTCTGCCCTGCTGAGTTCCTCCAGCATTTTGTGTGTATTACTCTGTCCATAGACACTGACTGACCTGCTGAGTTCCTCCAGCATTTTTTGAGTGTTACTCTGTCCATAGACACTGTCTGACCTGCTGTGTTCCTCCAGCATTTTGTGTGTGTTACTCTGTCCATAGACACTGTCTGACCTGCTGAGTTCCTCCAGCATTTTGTGTGTGTTACTCCGTCCATAGACGCTGTCTGACCGGCTCAGTTCCTCCAGCATTTTGTGTGTGTTACTCTGACCATAGACACTGTCTGCCCTGCTGAGTTCCTCCAGCATTTTGTGTGTATTACTCTGTCCATAGACACTGACTGACCTGCTGAGTTCCTCCAGCATTTTTTGAGTGTTACTCTGTCCATAGACACTGTCTGACCTGCTGTGTTCCTCCAGCATTTTGTGTGTGTTACTCTGTCCATAGACACTGTCTGACCTGCTGAGTTCCTCCAGCATTTTGTGTGTGTTACACCGTCCATAGACGCTGTCTGACCGGCTCAGTTCCTCCAGCATTTTGTGTGTGTTACCCTGACCATAGACACTGTCTGACCTGCTGAGTTCCTCCAGCATTTTGTGTGTGTTACACCGTCCATAGACACTGTCTGACCTGCTGAGTTCCTCCAGCATTTTGTGTGTGTTACTCTGACCATAGACACTGTCTGACCTGCTGAGTTCCTCCAGCATTTTGTGTGTGTTACTCTGTCCATGGACACTGTCTGACCTGCTGAGTTCCTCCAGCATTTTGTGTGTGTTACTCCGTCCATAGACGCTGTCTGACCGGCTCAGTTCCTCCAGCATTTTGTGTGTTACTCTGACCATAGACACTGTCTGACCTGCTGAGTTCCTCCAGCATTTTGTGTGTGTTACTCCGTCCATAGACACTGTCTGACCTGCTGAGTTCCTCCAGCATTTTGTGTGTGTTACTCTGACCATAGACACTGTCTGACCTGCTGAGTTCCTCCAGCATTTTGTGTGTGTTACTCTGTCCATGGACACTGTCTGACCTGCTGAGTTCCTCCAGCATTTTGTGTGTGTTACTCCGTTCATAGACACTGTCTGACCTGCTGAGTTCCTCCAGCATTTTGTCTGTGTTACTCTGTCCATAGACACTGTCTGACCTGCTGAGTTCCTCCAGCATTTTGTGTGTGTTACTCTGTCCATAGACACTGTCTGACCTGCTGAGTTCCTCCAGCATTTTGTCTGTGTTATACTGACCACAGCCACTGTCTGACCTGCTGAGTTCCTCCAGCATTTTGTCTGTGTTACTCTGACCACAGCCACTGTCTGACCTGCTGAGTTCCTCCAGCATTTTGTGTGTGTTACTCTGACCGTAGACACTGTCTGACCTGCTGAGTTCCTCCAGCATTTTGTGTGTGTTACTCTGTCCATAGACACTGTCTGACCTGCTGATTTTCTCCAGCATTTTGTATGTGTTACTCTGACCATATACACTGACTGACCTGCTGAGTTCCTCCAGCATTTTGTGTGTGTTACTCTGACCATAGACACTGTCTGACCTGCTGAGTTCCTCCAGCATTTTGTGTGTGTTACTCTGACCATAGACACTGTCTGACCTGCTGAGTTCCTCCAGCATTTTGTGTGTGTTACTCTGTCCATGGACACTGTCTGACCTGCTGAGTTCCTCCAGCATTTTGTGTGTGTTACTCTGACCATAGACACTGTCTGACCTGCTGAGTTCCTCCAGCATTTTGTGTGTGTTACTCTGACCATAGACACTGTCTGACCTGCTGAGTTCCTCCAGCATTTTGTGTGTGTTACTCTGACCATAGACACTGTCTGACCTGCTGAGTTCCTCCAGCATTTTGTGTCTGTTACTCTGACCACAGCCACTGTCTGACCTGCTGAGTTCCTCCAGCATTTTGTGTGTGTTACTCTGTCCGTAGACACTGTCTGACCTGCTGAGTTCCTCCAGCATTTTGTGTGTGTTACTCTGTCCATAGACACTATCTGACCTGCTGAGTTCCTACAGCATATTGTGTGTGTTACTCTGACCATAGACACTCTCTGACCTGCTGAGATCCTCCAGCATTTTGTGTGTGTTACTCTGACCATAGACACTATCTGACCTGCTGAGATCCTCCAGCATTCTGTGTGTGTTACTCCGTCCATAGACGCTGTCTGACCGGCTCAGTTCCTCCAGCATTTTTTGAGTGTTACACTGTCCATAGACACTGTCTGACCTGTTGAGATCCTCCAGCATTTTGTGTGTGTTACTCTGTCCATAGACACTGTCTGACCTGCTGAGTTCCTCCAGCATTTTGTGTGTGTTACTCTGTCCATAGACACTGTCTGACCTGCTGAGTTCCTCCAGCATTTTGTGTGTGTTACTCTGTCCATAGACACTGTCTGACCTGCTGAGTTCCTCCAGCATTTTGTGTGTGTTACTCCGTCCATAGACACTGTCTGACCTGCTGAGTTCCTCCACCATTTTGTGTGTGTTACACCGTCCATAGACACTGTCTGTCCTGCTGAGTTCCTCCAGCATTTTGTGTGTGTTTCTCTGACCATAGACACTCTCTGACCTGCTGAGTTCCTCCAGCATTTTGTGTGTGTTATTCCGTTCTTAGACGCTGTCTGACCGGCTCAGTTCCTCCAGCATTTTGTGTGTGTTACTCTGACCATAGACACTGTCTGCCCTGCTGAGTTCCTCCAGCATTTTGTGTGTATTACTCTGTCCATAGACACTGACTGACCTGCTGAATTCCTCCAGCATTTTTTGAGTGTTACTCTGTCCATAGACACTGTCTGACCTGCTGAGATCCTCCAGCATTTTGTGTCTGTTACTCTGTCCATAGACACTGTCTGACCTGCTGAGTTCCTCCAGCATTTTGTGTGTGTTACACCGTCCATAGACACTGTCAGTCCTGCTGAGTTCCTCCAGCATTTTGTGTGTGTTACTCTGACCATAGACACTCTCTGACCTGCTGAGTTCCTCCAGCATTTTGTGTGTGTTACTCCGTCCATAGACGCTGTCTGACCTGCTGAGTTCCTCCAGCATTTTGTGTGTGTTACTCTGACCATAGACACTGTCTGACCGGCTCAGTTCCTCCAGCATTTTGTGTGTGTTACTCTGACCATAGACACTGTCTGACCTGCTGAGTTCCTCCAGCATTTTGTGTGTGTTACTCTGACCATAGACACTGTCTGACCTGCTGAGTTCCTCCAGCATTTTGTGTGTGTTACTCTGTCCATGGACACTGTCTGACCTGCTGAGTTCCTCCAGCATTTTGTGTGTGTTACTCCGTTCATAGACACTGTCTGACCTGCTGAGTTCCTCCAGCATTTTGTGTGTGTTACCTTGACCATAGACACTGTCTGACCTGCTGAGTTTCTCCAGCATTTTGTGTGTGTTACTCTGACCATAGACACTGTCTGACCTGCTGAGTTCCTCCAGCATTTTGTGTGTGTTACTCTGACCATAGACACTGTCTGACCTGCTGAGTTCCTCCAGCATTTTGTGTGTGTTACTCTGTCCATAGACACTGTCTGCCCTGCTGAGTTCCTCCAGCATTTTGTGTGTATTACTCTGTCCATAGACACTGACTGACCTGCTGAGTTCCTCCAGCATTTTTTGAGTGTTACTCTGTCCATAGACACTGTCTGACCTGCTGAGATCCTCCAGCATTTTGTGTCTGTTACTCTGTCCATAGACACTGTCTGACCTGCTGAGTTCCTCCAGCATTTTGTGTGTGTTACACCGTCCATAGACACTGTCTGTCCTGCTGAGTTCCTCCAGCATTTTGTGTGTGTTACTCTGACCATAGACACTCTCTGATCTGCTGAGTTCCTCCAGCATTTTGTGTGTGTTACTCCGTCCATAGACACTGTCTGACCTGCTGAGTTCCTCCAGCATTTTGTGTGTGTTACTCCGTCCATAGACACTGTCTGACCTGCTGAGTTCCTCCAGCATTTTGTGTGTGTTACTCCGTCCATAGACACTGTCTGACCTGCTGAGTTCCTCCAGCATTTTGTGTGTGTTACTCCGTCCATAGACGCTGTCTGACCGGCTCAGTTCCTCCAGCATTTTGTGTGTGTTACTCTGACCATAGACACTGTCTGACCTGCTGAGTTCCTCCAGCATTTTGTGTGTGTTACTCTGACCATAGACACTGTCAGACCTGCTGAGTTCCTCCAGCATTTTGTCTGTGTTACTCTGTCCATAGACACTGTCTGACCTGCTGAGTTCCTCCAGCATTTTGTGTGTGTTACTCTGACCATAGACACTGTCTGACCTGCTGAGTTCCTTCAGCATTTTGTCTGTGTTATACTGACCACAGCCACTGTCTGACCTGCTGAGTTCCTCCAGCATTTTGTCTGTGTTACTCTGACCACATCCACTGTCTGACCTGCTGAGTTCCTCCAGCATTTTGTGTGTGTTACTCTGTCCATAGACACTGTCTGACCTGCTGAGTTTTTCCAGCATTTTGTATGTGTTACTCTGACCATATACACTGTCTGACCTGCTGAGTTCCTCCAGCATTTTGTCTGTGTTACTCTGACCACAACCAGTGTCTGACCTGCTGAGATCCTCCAGCATTTTGTGTGTGTTACTCTGTCCATAGACACTATCTGACCTGCTGAGTTCCTCCAGCATTTTGTGTGTGTTACTCTGACCATAGACACTGTCTGACCTGCTGAGTTCCTCCAGAATTTTGTGTGTGTTACTCTGTCCATAGACACTGTCTGACCTGCTAAGTTCCTCCAGCATTTTGTCTGTGTTACTCTGACCATAGACAGTGTCTGACCTGCTGAGTTCCTCCAGCATTTTGTGTGTGTTACTCTGACCATAGACACTGTCTGACCTGCTGAGTTCCTCCAGCATTTTGTGTGTGTTACTCGGTCCATAGACACTGTCTGACCTGCTGAGTTCCTCCAGCATTTTGTGTGTGTTACTCTGTCCATGGGCACTGTCTGACCTGCTGAGTTCCTCCAGCATTTTGTGTGTGTTACTCCGTTCATAGACACTGTCTGACCTGCTAAGTTTCTCCAACATTTTGTATGTGTTACTCTGTCCATAGACACTGTCTGACCTGCTGAGTTCCTCCAGCATTTTGTGTGTGTTACTCCGTTCATAGACACTGTCTGACCTGCTAAGTTTCTCCAACATTTTGTATGTGTTACTCTGTCCATAGACACTGTCTGACCTGCTGAGTTCCTCCAGCATTTTGTGTGTGTTACCCTGTCCATAGACACTGTCTAACCTGCTGAGTTCCTCCAGCATTTTGTGTGTGTTACTCTGTCCATAGACACTGTCTGACCTGCTGAGTTCCTCCAGCATTTTGTCTGTGTTACTCTGACCACAACCACTGTCTGACCTGCTGAGTTCCTCCAGCATTCTGTATGTGTTACTCTGACCATAGACACTGTCTGACCTGCTGAGTTCCTCCAGTATTTTGTGTGTGTTACTCAGTCCATAGAAACTGTCTGACCTGCTGAGTTCCTCCAGCATTTTGTCTGTGTTACTCTGACCACAGCCACTGTCTGACCTGCTGAGTTCCTCCAGCATTTTGTGTGTGTTACTCTGACCGTAGACACTGTCTGACCTGCTGAGTTCCTCCAGCATTTTGTGTGTGTTACCCTGTCCATAGACACTGTCTAACCTGCTGAGTTCCTCCAGAATTTTGTGTGTGTTACTCTGTCCATAGACACTGTCTGACCTGCTGAGTTCCTCCAGCATTTTGTCTGTGTTACTCTGACCACAGCCACTGTCTGACCTGCTGAGTTCCTCCAGCATTTTGTATGTGTTACTCTGACCATAGACACTGTCTGACCTGCTGAGTTCCTCCAGCATTTTGTGTGTGTTACCCTGTCCATAGACACTGTCTGACCTGCTGAGTTCCTCCAGCATTTTGTGTGTGTTACTCTGACCATAGACACTGTCTGACCTGCTGAGTTCCTCCAGCATTTTGTCTGTGTTACTCTGACCATAGACACTGTCTGACCTGCTCAGTTTCTCCAGCATTTTGTGTGTGTTACTCTGACCATAGACACTGTCTGACCTGCTGAGTTCCTCCAGCATTTTGTGTGTGTTACTCTGACCATAGACACTGTCTGACCTGCTGAGTTCCTCCAGCATTTTGTGTGTGTTACTCTGTCCATAGACACTGTCTGCCCTGCTGAGTTCCTCCAGCATTTTGTGTGTATTACTCTGTCCATAGACACTGACTGACCTGCTGAGTTCCTCCAGCATTTTTTGAGTGTTACTCTGTCCATAGACACTGTCTGACCTGCTGAGATCCTCCAGCATTTTGTGTCTGTTACTCTGTCCATAGACACTGTCTGACCTGCTGAGTTCCTCCAGCATTTTGTGTGTGTTACACCGTCCATAGACACTGTCTGTCCTGCTGAGTTCCTCCAGCATTTTGTGTGTGTTACTCTGACCATAGACACTGTCTGACCTGCTGAGTTCCTCCAGCATTTTGTGTGTGTTACTCTGACCATAGACACTGTCTGACCTGCTGAGTTCCTTCAGCATTTTGTCTGTGTTATACTGACCACAGCCACTGTCTGACCTGCTGAGTTCCTCCAGCATTTTGTCTGTGTTACTCTGACCACATCCACTGTCTGACCTGCTGAGTTCCTCCAGCATTTTGTGTGTGTTACTCTGTCCATAGACACTGTCTGACCTGCTGAGTTTTTCCAGCATTTTGTATGTGTTACTCTGACCATATACACTGTCTGACCTGCTGAGTTCCTCCAGCATTTTGTCTGTGTTACTCTGACCACAACCAGTGTCTGACCTGCTGAGATCCTCCAGCATTTTGTGTGTGTTACTCTGTCCATAGACACTGTCTGACCTGCTGAGTTCCTCCAGCATTTTGTGTGTGTTACTCTGACCATAGACACTGTCTGACCTGCTGAGTTCCTTCAGCATTTTGTCTGTGTTATACTGACCACAGCCACTGTCTGACCTGCTGAGTTCCTCCAGCATTTTGTCTGTGTTACTCTGACCACATCCACTGTCTGACCTGCTGAGTTCCTCCAGCATTTTGTGTGTGTTACTCTGTCCATAGACACTGTCTGACCTGCTGAGTTTTTCCAGCATTTTGTATGTGTTACTCTGACCATATACACTGTCTGACCTGCTGAGTTCCTCCAGCATTTTGTCTGTGTTACTCTGACCACAACCAGTGTCTGACCTGCTGAGATCCTCCAGCATTTTGTGTGTGTTACTCTGTCCATAGACACTATCTGACCTGCTGAGTTCCTCCAGCATTTTGTGTGTGTTACTCTGACCATAGACACTGTCTGACCTGCTGAGTTCCTCCAGAATTTTGTGTGTGTTACTCTGTCCATAGACACTGTCTGACCTGCTAAGTTCCTCCAGCATTTTGTCTGTGTTACTCTGACCATAGACAGTGTCTGACCTGCTGAGTTCCTCCAGCATTTTGTGTGTGTTACTCTGACCATAGACACTGTCTGACCTGCTGAGTTCCTCCAGCATTTTGTGTGTGTTACTCGGTCCATAGACACTGTCTGACCTGCTGAGTTCCTCCAGCATTTTGTGTGTGTTACTCTGTCCATGGGCACTGTCTGACCTGCTGAGTTCCTCCAGCATTTTGTGTGTGTTACTCCGTTCATAGACACTGTCTGACCTGCTAAGTTTCTCCAACATTTTGTATGTGTTACTCTGTCCATAGACACTGTCTGACCTGCTGAGTTCCTCCAGCATTTTGTGTGTGTTACTCCGTTCATAGACACTGTCTGACCTGCTAAGTTTCTCCAACATTTTGTATGTGTTACTCTGTCCATAGACACTGTCTGACCTGCTGAGTTCCTCCAGCATTTTGTGTGTGTTACCCTGTCCATAGACACTGTCTAACCTGCTGAGTTCCTCCAGCATTTTGTGTGTGTTACTCTGTCCATAGACACTGTCTGACCTGCTGAGTTCCTCCAGCATTTTGTCTGTGTTACTCTGACCACAACCACTGTCTGACCTGCTGAGTTCCTCCAGCATTCTGTATGTGTTACTCTGACCATAGACACTGTCTGACCTGCTGAGTTCCTCCAGTATTTTGTGTGTGTTACTCAGTCCATAGAAACTGTCTGACCTGCTGAGTTCCTCCAGCATTTTGTCTGTGTTACTCTGACCACAGCCACTGTCTGACCTGCTGAGTTCCTCCAGCATTTTGTGTGTGTTACTCTGACCGTAGACACTGTCTGACCTGCTGAGTTCCTCCAGCATTTTGTGTGTGTTACCCTGTCCATAGACACTGTCTAACCTGCTGAGTTCCTCCAGAATTTTGTGTGTGTTACTCTGTCCATAGACACTGTCTGACCTGCTGAGTTCCTCCAGCATTTTGTCTGTGTTACTCTGACCACAGCCACTGTCTGACCTGCTGAGTTCCTCCAGCATTTTGTATGTGTTACTCTGACCATAGACACTGTCTGACCTGCTGAGTTCCTCCAGCATTTTGTGTGTGTTACCCTGTCCATAGACACTGTCTGACCTGCTGAGTTCCTCCAGCATTTTGTGTGTGTTACTCTGACCATAGACACTGTCTGACCTGCTGAGTTCCTCCAGCATTTTGTCTGTGTTACTCTGACCATAGACACTGTCTGACCTGCTCAGTTTCTCCAGCATTTTGTGTGTGTTACTCTGACCATAGACACTGTCTGACCTGCTGAGTTCCTCCAGCATTTTGTGTGTGTTACTCTGACCATAGACACTGTCTGACCTGCTGAGTTCCTCCAGCATTTTGTGTGTGTTACTCTGTCCATAGACACTGTCTGCCCTGCTGAGTTCCTCCAGCATTTTGTGTGTATTACTCTGTCCATAGACACTGACTGACCTGCTGAGTTCCTCCAGCATTTTTTGAGTGTTACTCTGTCCATAGACACTGTCTGACCTGCTGAGATCCTCCAGCATTTTGTGTCTGTTACTCTGTCCATAGACACTGTCTGACCTGCTGAGTTCCTCCAGCATTTTGTGTGTGTTACACCGTCCATAGACACTGTCTGTCCTGCTGAGTTCCTCCAGCATTTTGTGTGTGTTACTCTGACCATAGACACTCTCTGACCTTCTGAGTTCCTCCAGCATTTTGTGTGTGTTACTCCGTCCATAGACACTGTCTGACCTGCTGAGTTCCTCCAGCATTTTGTGTGTGTTACTCCATCCATAGACACTGTCTGACCTGCTGAGTTCCTCCAGCATTTTGTGTGTGTTACTCCGTACATAGACACTGTCTGACCTGCTGAGTTCCTCCAGCATTTTGTGTGTGTTACTCCGTCCATAGACGCTGTCTGACCGGCTCAGTTCCTCCAGCATTTTGTGTGTGTTACTCTGACCATAGACACTGTCTGACCTGCTGAGTTCCTCCAGCATTTTCTGTGTGTTACTCTGACCATAGACACTGTCAGACCTGCTGAGTTCCTCCAGCATTTTGTCTGTGTTACTCTGTCCATAGACACTGTCTGACCTGCTGAGTTCCTCCAGCATTTTGTGTGTGTTACTCTGACCATAGGCACTGTCTGACCTGCTGAGTTCCTCCAGCATTTTGTGTGTGTTACTCTGACCATAGACACTGTCTGACCTGCTGAGTTCCTCCAGCATTTTGTGTGTGTTACTCTGTCCATAGACACTGTCTGACCTGCTGAGTTCCTCCAGCATTTTGTCTGTGTTATACTGACCACAGCCACTGTCTGACCTGCTGAGTTCCTCCAGCATTTAGTCTGTGTTACTCTGACCATAGACACTGTCTGACCTGCTGAGTTCCTCCAGCATTTTGTGTGTGTTACTCTGACCGTAGACACTGTCTGACCTGCTGAGTTCCTCCAGCATTTTGTGTGTGTTACTCTGTCCATAGACACTGTCTGACCTGCTGAGTTTCTCCAGCATTTTGTATGTGTTACTCTGACCATATACACTGTCTGACCTGCTGAGTTCCTCCAGCATTTTGTCTGTGTTACTCTGACCACAACCAGTGTCTGACCTGCTGAGATCCTCCAGCATTTTGTGTGTGTTACTCTGTCCATAGACACTATCTGACCTGCTGAGTTCCTCCAGCATTTTGTGTGTGTTACTCTGACCATAGACACTGTCTGACCTGCTGAGTTCCTCCAGCATTTTGTGTGTGTTACTCTGTCCATAGACATTGTCTGACCTGCTAAGTTCCTCCAGCATTTTGTCTGTGTTACTCTGACCATAGACAGTGTCTGACCTGCTGAGTTCCTCCAGCATTTTGTGTGTGTTACTCTGACCATAGACACTGTCTGACCTGCTGAGTTCCTCCAGCATTTTGTGTGTGTTACTCGGTCCATAGACACTGTCTGACCTGCTGAGTTCCTCCAGCATTTTGTGTGTGTTACTCTGTCGATAGACACTGTCTGACCTGCTGAGTTCCTCCAGCATTTTGTGTGTTTTACTCTGTCCATGGACAATGTCTGACCTGCTGAGTTCCTCCAGCATTTTGTGTGTGTTACTCCGTTCATAGACACTGTCTGACCTGCTGAGTTTCTCCAACATTTTGTATGTGTTACTCTGTCCATAGACACTGTCTGACCTGCTGAGTTCCTCCAGCATTTTGTGTGTGTTACCCTGTCCATAGACACTGTCTAACCTGCTGAGTTCCTCCAGCATTTTGTGTGTGTTACTCTGTCCATAGACACTGTCTGACCTGCTGAGTTCCTCCAGCATTTTGTCTGTGTTACTCTGACCACAACCACTGTCTGACCTGCTGAGTTCCTCCAGCATTTTGTATGTGTTACTCTGACCATAGACACTGTCTGACCTGCTGAGTTCCTCCAGTATTTTGTGTGTGTTACTCAGTCCATAGAAACTGTCTGACCTGCTGAGTTCCTCCAGCATTTTGTCTGTGTTACTCTGACCACAGCCACTGTCTGACCTGCTGAGTTCCTCCAGCATTTTGTGTGTGTTACTCTGACCGTAGACACTGTCTGACCTGCTGAGTTCCTCCAGCATTTTGTGTGTGTTACCCTGTCCATAGACACTGTCTAACCTGCTGAGTTCCTCCAGCATTTTGTGTGTGTTACTCTGTCCATAGACACTGTCTGACCTGCTGAGTTCCTCCAGCATTTTGTCTGTGTTACTCTGACCACAGCCACTGTCTGACCTGCTGAGTTCCTCCAGCATTTTGTATGTGTTACTCTGACCATAGACACTGTCTGACCTGCTGAGTTCCTCCAGCATTTTGTGTGTGTTACTCCGTCCATAGACACTGTCTGACCTGCTGAGTTCCTCCAGCATTTTGTCTGTGTTACTCTGACCACAGCCACTGTCTGACCTGCTGAGTTCCTCCAGCATTTTGTGTGTGTTACTCTGACCGTAGACACTGTCTGACCTGCTGAGTTCCTCCAGCACTTTGTGTGTGTTACTCTGTCCGTAGACACTGTCTGACCTGCTGAGTTCCTCCAGCATTTTGTGTGTGTTACTCTGTCCATAGACACTATCTGACCTGCTAAGTTCCTCCAGCATTTTGTGTGTGTTACTCTGTCTGTAGACACTGTCTGACCTGCTGAGTTCCTCCAGCATTTTGTCTGTGTTACTCTGACCACAGCCACTGTCTGACCTGCTGAGATCCTCCAGCATTTTGTGGGTGTTACTCTGTCCATAGACACTATCTGACCTGCTGAGTTACTACAGCATTTTGTGTGTATTACTCTGTCCATAGACACTGTCTGACCTGCTGAGTTCCTCCAGCATTTTATGTGTGTTACTCTGACCATAGACACTCTCTGACCTGCTGAGATCCTCCAGCATTTTGTGTGTGTTACTCTGACCATAGACACTCTCTGACCTGCTGAGATCCTCCAGCATTTTGTGTGTGTTACTCCGTTTATAGACGCTGTCTGACCGGCTCAGTTCCTCCAGCATTTTTTGTGTGTTACTCTGTCCGTAGACACTGTCTGACCTGCTGAGTTCCTCCAGCATTTTGTGTGTGTTACTCTGTCCATAGACACTGTCTGACCTGCTAAGTTCCTCCAGCATTTTGTGTGTGTTACTCTGTCCGTAGACACTGTCTGACCTGCTGAGTTCCTCCAGCATTTTGTCTGTGTTACTCTGACCACAGCCACTGTCTGACCTGCTGAGATCCTCCAGCATTTTGTGTGTGTTACTCTGTCCATAGACACTATCTGACCTGCTGAGTTCCTACAGCATTTTGTGTGTATTACTCTGTCCATAGACACTGTCTGTCCTGCTGAGTTCCTCCAGCATTTTATGTGTGTTACTCTGACCATAGACACTCTCTGACCTGCTGAGATCCTCCAGCATTTTGTGTGTGTTACTCTGACCATAGACACTCTCTGACCTGCTGAGATCCTCCAGCATTTTGTGTGTGTTACACCGTCCATAGACGTTGTCTGACCGGCTCAGTTCCACCAGCATTTTTTGAGTGTTACACTGTCCATAGACACTGTCTGACCTGCTGAGTTCCTCCAGCATTTTGTCTGTGTTACTCTGACCACAGCCACTGTCTGACCTGCTGAGATCCTCCAGCATTCTGTGTGTGTTACTCTGTCCATAGAAACTGTCTGACCTGCTGAGTTCCTCCAGCATTTTGTGTGTGTTACTCTGTCCATAGACGCTTTCTGACCTGCTGAGTTCCTCCAGCATTTTGTGTGTGTTACTATGTCCATAGACAATGTTTGACCTGCTGAGTTCCTCCAGCATTTTGTGAGTGTTACTCTGACCATAGACACTGTCTGACCTGCTGAGTTCCTCTAGCATTTTGTGTGTGTTACACCGGCCATAGGCACTGTCTGTCCTGCTGAGTTGCTCCAGCATTTTGTGTGTGTTACTCTTACCATAGACACTCTCTGACCTGCTGAGTTCCTCAAGCATTGTGTGTGTGTTACTCTGACCATAGACGCTGTCTGCCCGGCTCAGTTCCTCCAGCATTTTGTGTGTGTTACTCTGACCATAGATACTGTCTGCCCTGCTGAGTTCCTCCAGCATTTTGTGAGTGTTAGTCTGACCATAGACACTGTCTGACCTGCTGAGTTCCTCCAGCATTTTGTGAGTGTTACTCTGACCATAGACACTGTCTGACCTGCTGAGTTCCTCCAGCATTTTGTGTGTGTTACTCTGTCCATAGACACTGACTGACCTGCTGAGTTCCTCCAGCATTTTGTGTGTGTTACTCTGACCATAGACACTGTCTCACCTGCTGAGTTCCTCCAGCAATTTGTCTGTGTTACTCTGTCCATAGACACTGACTGACCTGCTGAGTTCCTCCAGCATTTTGTCTGTGTTACTCTGACCATAGACACTGTCTGACCTGCTGAGATCCTCCAGCATTTTGTCTGTGTTACTCTGACCATAGACAATGTCTGACCTGCTGAGTTCCTGCAGCATTTTGTGTGTGTTACTCTGACCATAGACACTGTCTGACCTGCTGAGTTCCTCCAGCATTTTGTGTGTGTTACTCTGACCATAGACACTGTCTGACCTGCTGAGTTCCTCCAGAATTTTGTGTGTGTTACTCTGTCCACAGACACTGTCTGACCTGCTGAGTTCCTCCAGCATTTTGTCTGTGTTACTCTGTCCATAAACACTGACTGACCTGCTGAGTTCCTCCAGCATTTTGTGTGTGTTACTCTGACCATAGACACTGTCTGACCTGCTGAGTTCCTCCAGCATTTTGTCTGTGTTACTCTGACCATAGACACTGTCTGACCTGCTGAGTTCCTCCAGCATTTTCTCTGTGTTACTCTGACCAAAGACAATGTCTGACCTGCTGAGTTCCTGCAGCATTTTGTGTGTGTTACTCTGACCATTGACACTGTCTGACCTGCTGAGTTCCTCCAGCATTTTGTGTGTGTTACTCTGACCATAGACACTGTCTGACCTGCTGAGTTCCTCCAGAATTTTGTGTGTGTTACTCTGACCATAGACACTGTCTGACCTGCTGAGTTCCTCCAGCATTTTGTCTGTGTTACTCTGACCACAGCCACTGTCTGACCTGCTGAGTTCCTACAGCATTTTGTGTGTATTACTCTGTCCATAGACACTGTCTGACCTGCTGAGTTCCTCCAGCAGTTTATGTGTGTTACTCTGACCATAGACACTCTCTGACCTGCTGAGTTCCTCCAGCATTTTGTGTGTGTTACTCTGACCGTAGACACTCTCTGACCTGCTGAGATCCTCCAGCATTTTGTGTGTGTTACTCCGTCCATAGACGCTGTCTGACCGTCTCAGTTCCTCCAGCATTTTTTGAGTGTTACTCTGTCCATAGACACTGTCTGACCTGCTGAGTTCCTCCAGAATTTTGTCTGTGTTACTCTGACCACAGCCACTGTCTGACCTGCTGAGATCCTCCAGCATTTTGTGTGTGTTACTCTGTCCATAGACACTGTCTGACCTGCTGAGTTCCTCCAGCATTTTATGTTTGTTACTCTGACCATAGACACTCTCTGACCTGCTGAGATCCTCCAGCATTTTGTGTGCGTTACTACGTCCATAGACGCTGTCTGACCAGCTCAGTTCCTCCAGCATTTTTTGAGTGTTACTCTGTCCATAGACACAGTCTGACCTGCTGAGATCCTCCAGCATTTTGTGTGTGTTACTCTGTCCATAGACACTGTCTGACCTGCTGAGTTCCTCCAGCATTTTGTGTGTGTTACTCTGTCCATAGACACTGTCTGACCTGCTGAGTTCCTCCAGCATTTTGTGAGTGTTACTCTGACCATAGACACTGTCTGACCTGCTGAGTTCCTCCAGCATTTTGTGTGTGTTACACCGTCCATAGGCACTGTCTGTCCTGCTGAGTTCCTCCAGCATTTTGTGTGTGTTACTCTGACCATAGACACTCTCTGACCTGCTGAGTTCCTCCAGCATTTTGTGTGTGTTACTCCGTCCATAGACGCTGTCTGACCGGCTCAGTTCCTCCAGCATTTTGTGTGTGTTACTCTGACCATAGACACTGTCTGCCCTGCTGAGTTCCTCCAGCATTTTGTGAGTGTTAGTCTGACCATAGACACTGTCTGACCTGCTGAGTTCCTCCAGCATTTTGTGAGTGTTACTCTGACCATAGACACTGTCTGACCTGCTGAGTTCCTCCAGCATTTTGTGTGTGTTACTCTGTCCATAGACACTGACTGACCTGCTGAGTTCCTCCAGCATTTTGTGTGAGTTACTCTGTCCATAGACACTGACTGACCTGCTGAGTTCCACCAGCATTTTGTCTGTGTTACTCTGACCATAGACAATGTCTGAACTGCTGAGTTCCTGCAGCATTTTGTGTGTGTTACTCTGACCATAGACACTGTCTGACCTGCTGAGTTCCTCCAGAATTTTGTCTGTGTTACCCTATCCATAGACACTGTATGACCTGCTGAGTTCCTCCAGCATTTTGTGTGTGTTACTCTGTCCATAGACACTGTCTGACCTGCTGAGTTCCTCCAGCATTTTCTCTGTGTTATACTGACCACAGCCACTGTCTGACCTGCTGAGTTCCTCCAGCATTTTGTCTGTGTTACTCTGACCACAGCCACTGTCTGACCTGCTGAGTTCCTCCAGCATTTTGTGTGTGTTACTCTGACCGTAGACACTGTCTGACCTGCTGAGTCCCTCAGCATTTTGTGTGTGTTACTCTGTCCGTAGACACTGTCTGACCTGTTGAGTTCCTCCAGCGTTTTGTGTGTGTTACTCTGTCCGTAGACACTGTCTGACCTGCTGAGTTTCTCCAGCATTTTGTATGTGTTACTCTGACCATAGACACTGTCTGACCTGCTGAGTTCCTCCAGCATTTTATGTGTGTTACTCTGTCCGTAGACACTGTCTGACCTGCTGAGTTCCTCCAGCATTTTGTGTGTGTTACTCTGTCCGTAGACACTGTCTGACCTGCTGAGTTTCTCCAGCATTTTCTCTGTGTTACTCTGACCAAAGACAATGTCTGACCTGCTGAGTTCCTGCAGCATTTTGTGTGTGTTACTCTGACCATTGACACTGTCTGACCTGCTGAGTTCCTCCAGCATTTTGTGTGTGTTACTCTGACCATAGACACTGTCTGACCTGCTGAGTTCCTCCAGAATTTTGTGTGTGTTACTCTGACCATAGACACTGTCTGACCTGCTGAGTTCCTCCAGCATTTTGTCTGTGTTACTCTGACCACAGCCACTGTCTGACCTGGTGAGTTCCTACAGCATTTTGTGTGTATTACTCTGTCCATAGACACTGTCTGACCTGCTGAGTTCCTCCAGCAGTTTATGTGTGTTACTCTGACCATAGACACTCTCTGACCTGCTGAGTTCCTCCAGCATTTTGTGTGTGTTACTCTGACCGTAGACACTCTCTGACCTGCTGAGATCCTCCAGCATTTTGTGTGTGTTACTCCGTCCATAGACGCTGTCTGACCGTCTCAGTTCCTCCAGCATTTTTTGAGTGTTACTCTGTCCATAGACACTGTCTGACCTGCTGAGTTCCTCCAGAATTTTGTCTGTGTTACTCTGACCACAGCCACTGTCTGACCTGCTGAGATCCTCCAGCATTTTGTGTGTGTTACTCTGTCCATAGACACTGTCTGACCTGCTGAGTTCCTCCAGCATTTTATGTTTGTTACTCTGACCATAGACACTCTCTGACCTGCTGAGATCCTCCAGCATTTTGTGTGCGTTACTACGTCCATAGACGCTGTCTGACCAGCTCAGTTCCTCCAGCATTTTTTGAGTGTTACTCTGTCCATAGACACAGTCTGACCTGCTGAGATCCTCCAGCATTTTGTGTGTGTTACTCTGTCCATAGACACTGTCTGACCTGCTGAGTTCCTCCAGCATTTTGTGTGTGTTACTCTGTCCATAGACACTGTCTGACCTGCTGAGTTCCTCCAGCATTTTGTGAGTGTTACTCTGACCATAGACACTGTCTGACCTGCTGAGTTCCTCCAGCATTTTGTGTGTGTTACACCGTCCATAGGCACTGTCTGTCCTGCTGAGTTCCTCCAGCATTTTGTGTGTGTTACTCTGACCATAGACACTCTCTGACCTGCTGAGTTCCTCCAGCATTTTGTGTGTGTTACTCCGTCCATAGACGCTGTCTGACCGGCTCAGTTCCTCCAGCATTTTGTGTGTGTTACTCTGACCATAGACACTGTCTGCCCTGCTGAGTTCCTCCAGCATTTTGTGAGTGTTAGTCTGACCATAGACACTGTCTGACCTGCTGAGTTCCTCCAGCATTTTGTGAGTGTTACTCTGACCATAGACACTGTCTGACCTGCTGAGTTCCTGCAGCATTTTGTGTGTGTTACTCTGTCCATAGACACTGACTGACCTGCTGAGTTCCTCCAGCATTTTGTGTGTGTTACTCTGACCATAGACACTGTCTGACCTGCTGAGTTCCTCCAGCATTTTGTCTGTGTTACTCTGTCCATAGACACTGACTGACCTGCTGAGTTCCTCCAGCATTTTGTCTGTGTTACTCTGACCATAGACAATGTCTGAACTGCTGAGTTCCTGCAGCATTTTGTGTGTGTTACTCTGACCATAGACACTGTCTGACCTGCTGAGTTCCTCCAGAATTTTGTCTGTGTTACCCTATCCATAGACACTGTATGACCTGCTGAGTTCCTCCAGCATTTTGTGTGTGTTACTCTGTCCATAGACACTGTCTGACCTGCTGAGTTCCTCCAGCATTTTCTCTGTGTTATACTGACCACAGCCACTGTCTGACCTGCTGAGTTCCTCCAGCATTTTGTCTGTGTTACTCTGACCACAGCCACTCTCTGACCTGCTGAGTTCCTCCAGCATTTTGTGTGTGTTACTCTGACCGTAGACACTGTCTGACCTGCTGAGTCCCTCAGCATTTTGTGTGTGTTACTCTGTCCGTAGACACTGTCTGACCTGTTGAGTTCCTCCAGCGTTTTGTGTGTGTTACTCTGTCCGTAGACACTGTCTGACCTGCTGAGTTTCTCCAGCATTTTGTATGTGTTACTCTGACCATAGACACTGTCTGACCTGCTGAGTTCCTCCAGCATTTTATGTGTGTTACTCTGTCCGTAGACACTGTCTGACCTGCTGAGTTCCTCCAGCATTTTGTGTGTGTTACTCTGTCCGTAGACACTGTCTGACCTGCTGAGTTTCTCCAGCATTTTGTATGTGTTACTCTGACCATAGACACTGTCTGACCTGCTGAGTTCCTCCAGCATTTTATGTGTGTTACTCTGTCCATAGACACTGTCTGACCTGCTAAGTTCCTCCAGCATTTTGTGTGTGTTACTCTGACCATAGACAGTGTCTGACCTGCTGAGTTCCTCCAGCATTTTGTGTGTGTTACTCTGACACTAGACACTGTCTCACCTGCTGAGTTCCTCCAGCATTTTGTGTGTGTTACTCTGTCCATAGACACTGTCTGACCTGCTGAGTTCCTCCAACATTTTGTGTGTGTTACTGTGTCCATAGACAATGTTTGACCTGCTGAGTTCCTCCAGCATTTTGTGAGTGTTACTCTGACCATAGACACTGTCTGACCTGCTGAGTTCCTCTAGCATTTTGTGTGTGTTACACCGGCCATAGGCACTGTCTGTCCTGCTGAGTTCCTCCAGCATTTTGTGTGTGTTACTCTGACCATAGACACTCTCTGAACTGCTGAGTTCCTCAAGCATTTTGTGTGTGTTACTCCGTCCATAGACGCTGTCTGACCGGCTCAGTTCCTCCAGCATTTTGTGTGTGTTACTCTGACCATAGACACTGTCTGCCCTGCTGAGTTCCTCCAGCATTTTGTGAGTGTTAGTCTGACCATAGACACTGTCTGACCTGCTGAGTTCCTCCAGCATTTTGTGAGTGTTACTCTGACCATAGACACTGTCTGACCTGCTGAGTTATTCCAGCATTTTGTCTGTGTTACTCTGTCCATAGACACTGACTGACCTGCTGAGTTCCTCCAGCATTTTGTCTGTGTTACTCTGACCATAGACACTGTCTGACCTGCTGAGTTCCTCCAGCATTTTGTCTGTGTTACTCTGACCATAGACAAAGTCTGACCTGCTGAGTTCCTGCAGCATTTTGTGTGTGTTACTCTGACCATAGACACTGTCTGACCTGCTGAGTTACTCCAGCATTTTGTATGTGTTACTCTGACCATAGACACTGTCTGACCTGCTGAGTTCCTCCAGCATTTTGTGTGTGTTACTCTGACCATAGACACTCTCTGACCTGCTGAGTTCCTCCAGCATTTTGTGTGTGTTACTCCGTCCATAGACGCTGTCTGACCGGCTCAGTTCCTCCAGCATTTTGTGTGTGTTACTCTGACCATAGACACTGTCTGCCCTGCTGAGTTCCTCCAGCATTTTGTGAGTGTTAGTCTGACCATAGACACTGTCTGACCTGCTGAGTTCCTCCAGCATTTTGTGAGTGTTACTCTGACCATAGACACTGTCTGACCTGCTGAGTTCCTCCAGCATTTTGTGTGTGTTACTCTGTCCATAGACACTGACTGACCTGCTGAGTTCCTCCAGCATTTTGTGTGTGTTACTCTGACCATAGACACTGTCTGACCTGCTGAGTTCCTCCAGCATTTTGTCTGTGTTACTCTGTCCATAGACACTGACTGACCTGCTGAGTTCCTCCAGCATTTTGTCTGTGTTACTCTGACCATAGACAATGTCTGAACTGCTGAGTTCCTGCAGCATTTTGTGTGTGTTACTCTGACCATAGACACTGTCTGACCTGCTGAGTTCCTCCAGAATTTTGTCTGTGTTACCCTATCCATAGACACTGTATGACCTGCTGAGTTCCTCCAGCATTTTGTGTGTGTTACTCTGTCCATAGACACTGTCTGACCTGCTGAGTTCCTCCAGCATTTTCTCTGTGTTATACTGACCACAGCCACTGTCTGACCTGCTGAGTTCCTCCAGCATTTTGTCTGTGTTACTCTGACCACAGCCACTGTCTGACCTGCTGAGTTCCTCCAGCATTTTGTGTGTGTTACTCTGACCGTAGACACTGTCTGACCTGCTGAGTCCCTCAGCATTTTGTGTGTGTTACTCTGTCCGTAGACACTGTCTGACCTGTTGAGTTCCTCCAGCGTTTTGTGTGTGTTACTCTGTCCGTAGACACTGTCTGACCTGCTGAGTTTCTCCAGCATTTTGTATGTGTTACTCTGACCATAGACACTGTCTGACCTGCTGAGTTCCTCCAGCATTTTATGTGTGTTACTCTGTCCGTAGACACTGTCTGACCTGCTGAGTTCCTCCAGCATTTTGTGTGTGTTACTCTGTCCGTAGACACTGTCTGACCTGCTGAGTTTCTCCAGCATTTTGTATGTGTTACTCTGAGCATAGACACTGTCTGACCTGCTGAGTTCCTCCAGCATTTTATGTGTGTTACTCTGTCCATAGACACTGTCTGACCTGCTAAGTTCCTCCAGCATTTTGTGTGTGTTACTCTGACCATAGACAGTGTCTGACCTGCTGAGTTCCTCCAGCATTTTGTGTGTGTTACTCTGACACTAGACACTGTCTCACCTGCTGAGTTCCTCCAGCATTTTGTGTGTGTTACTCTGTCCATAGACACTGTCTGACCTGCTGAGTTCCTCCAACATTTTGTGTGTGTTACTGTGTCCATAGACAATGTTTGACCTGCTGAGTTCCTCCAGCATTTTGTGAGTGTTACTCTGACCATAGACACTGTCTGACCTGCTGAGTTCCTCTAGCATTTTGTGTGTGTTACACCGGCCATAGGCACTGTCTGTCCTGCTGAGTTCCTCCAGCATTTTGTGTGTGTTACTCTGACCATAGACACTCTCTGAACTGCTGAGTTCCTCAAGCATTTTGTGTGTGTTACTCCGTCCATAGACGCTGTCTGACCGGCTCAGTTCCTCCAGCATTTTGTGTGTGTTACTCTGACCATAGACACTGTCTGCCCTGCTGAGTTCCTCCAGCATTTTGTGAGTGTTAGTCTGACCATAGACACTGTCTGACCTGCTGAGTTCCTCCAGCATTTTGTGAGTGTTACTCTGACCATAGACACTGTCTGACCTGCTGAGTTATTCCAGCATTTTGTCTGTGTTACTCTGTCCATAGACACTGACTGACCTGCTGAGTTCCTCCAGCATTTTGACTGTGTTACTCTGACCATAGACACTGTCTGACCTGCTGAGTTCCTCCAGCATTTTGTCTGTGTTACTCTGACCATAGACAAAGTCTGACCTGCTGAGTTCCTGCAGCATTTTGTGTGTGTTACTCTGACCATAGACACTGTCTGACCTGCTGAGTTACTCCAGCATTTTGTATGTGTTACTCTGACCATAGACACTGTCTGACCTGCTGAGTTCCTCCAGCATTTTGTATGTGTTACTCTGTCCGTAGACACTGTCTGACCTGCTGAGTTCCTCCAGCATTTTGTCTGTGTTAATCTGACCATAGACCATGTCTAACCTGCTGAGTTCCTGCAGCATTTTGTGTGTGTTAATCTGACCATAGACACTGTCTGACCTGCTGAGTTACTCCAGCATGTTGTGTGTGTTACTCTGACCATTGACACTGTCTGACCTGCTGAGTTCCTCCAGAATTTTGTGTGTGTTACTCTGACCATAGACACTGTCTGACCTGCTGAGTTCCTCCAGCATTTTGTCTGTGTTACTCTGACCACAGCCACTGTCTGACCTGCTGAGTTCCTCCAGCATTTTGTCTGTGTTACTCTGACCACAGCCACTGTCTGACCTGCTGAGTTCCTCCAGCATTTTGTGAGTGTTACTCTGACCATTGACACTGTCTGACCTGCTGAGTTCCTCCAGCATTTTGTGTGTGTTACTCTGTCCATAGACACTGACTGACCTGCTGAGTTCCTCCAGCATTTTGTGTGTGTTACTCTGACCATAGACACTGTCTGACCTGCTGAGTTCCTCCAGCATTTTGTGTGTGTTACTCTGACCATAGACACTGTCTGACCTGCTGAGTTCCTCCAGCATTTTGTGTGTGTTACTCTGACCATAGACACTGTCTGACCTGCTGAGTTCCTCCAGCATTTTGTCTGTGTTACTCTGACCATAGACACTGTCTGACCTGCTGAGTTCCTCCAGCATTTTCTCTGTGTTACTCTGACCAAAGACAATGTCTGACCTGCTGAGTTCCTCCAGCATTTTGTCTGTGTTACTCTGACCATAGACACTGTCTGACCTGCTGAGTTCCTCCAGCATTTTCTCTGTGTTACTCTGACCAAAGACAATGTCTGACCTGCTGAGTTCCTGCAGCATTTTGTGTGTGTTACTCTGAGCATAGACACTGTCTGACCTGCTGAATTCCTCCAGCATTTTGTGTGTGTTACTCTGACCATAGACACTGTCTGACCTGCTGAGTTCCTCCAGAATTTTGTGTGTGTTACTCTGACCATAGACACTGTCTGACCTGCTGAGTTCCTCCAGCATTTTGTGTGTGTTACTCTGACCATAGACACTGTCTGACCTGCTGAGTTCCTCCAGCATTTTGTCTGTGTTACTCTGACCACAGCCACTATCTGACCTGCTGAGTTCCTCCAGCATTTTGTCTGTGTTACTCTGACCACAGCCACTATCTGACCTGCTGAGTTCCTACAGCATTTTGTGTGTATTACTCTGTCCATAGACACTGTCTGACCTGCTGAGTTCCTCCACCAGTTTATGTGTGTTACTCTGTCCGTAGACACTCTCTGACCTGCTGAGATCCTCCAGCATTTTGTGTGTGTTACTCCGTCCATAGACGCTGTCTGACCGTCTCAGTTCCTCCAGCATTTTTTGAGTGTTACTCTGTCCATAGAAACTGTCTGACCTGCTGAGTTCCTCCAGAATTTTGTCTGTGTTACTCTGACCACAGCCACTGTCTGACCTGCTGAGTTCCTCCAGCATTTTGTGTGTGTTACTCTGACCATAGACACTATCTGACCTGCTGAGTTCCTACAGCATTTTGTGTGTATTACTCTGTCCATAGACACTGTCTGACCCGCTGAGATCCTCCAGCATTTTGTGTGTGTTACTCTGTCCATAGACACTATCTGACCTGCTGAGTTCCTACAGCATTTTGTGTGTATTACTCTGTCCATAGACACTGTCTGACCTGCTGAGTTCCTCCAGCATTTTATGTGTGTTACTCTGACCATAGACACTCTCTGACCTGCTGAGATCCTCCAGCATTTTGTGTGCGTTACTCCGTCCATAGACGCTGTCTGACCAGCTCAGTTCCTCCAGCATTTTTTGAGTGTTACTCTGTCCATAGACTCAGTCTGACCTGCTGAGATCCTCCAGCATTTTGTATGTGTTACTCTGTCCATAGACACTGTCTGACCTGCTGAGTTCCTCCAGCATTTTGAGTGTGTTACTCTGTCCATAGACGCTGTCTGACCTGCTGAGTTCCTCCAGCATTTTGTGTGTGTTACTCTGTCCATAGACACTGTCTGACCTGCTGAGTTCCTCCAGCATTTTGTGTGTGTTACTATGTCCATAGACACTGTTTGACCTGCTGAGTTCCTCCAGCATTTTGTGAGTGTTACTCTGACCATAGACACTGTCTGACCTGCTGAGTTCCTCCAGCATTTTGTGTGTGTTACACCGTCCATAGGCACTGTCTGTCCTGCTGAGTTCCTCCAGCATTTTGTGTGTGTTACTCTGACCATAGACACTGTCTGCCCTGCTGAGTTCCTCCAGCATTTTGTGAGTGTTAGTCTGACCATAGACATTGTCTGACCTGCTGAGTTCCTCCAGCATTTTGTGAGTGTTACTCTGACCATAGACACTGTCTGACCTGCTGAGTTCCTCCAGAATTTTGTGTGTGTTACTCTGTCCATAGACACTGACTGACCTGCTGAGTTCCTCCAGCATTTTCTCTGTGTTACTCTGACCAAAGACAATGTCTGACCTGCTGAGTTCCTGCAGCATTTTGTGTGTGTTACTCTGAGCATAGACACTGTCTGACCTGCTGAATTCCTCCAGCATTTTGTGTGTGTTACTCTGACCATAGACACTGTCTGACCTGCTGAGTTCCTCCAGAATTTTGTGTGTGTTACTCTGACCATAGACACTGTCTGACCTGCTGAGTTCCTCCAGCATTTTGTGTGTGTTACTCTGACCATAGACACTGTCTGACCTGCTGAGTTCCTCCAGCATTTTGTCTGTGTTACTCTGACCACAGCCACTGTCTGACCTGCTGAGTTCCTCCAGCATTTTGTCTGTGTTACTCTGACCACAGCCACTATCTGACCTGTTGAGTTCCTACAGCATTTTGTGTGTATTACTCTGTCCATAGACACTGTCTGACCTGCTGAGTTCCTCCACCAGTTTATGTGTGTTACTCTGACCGTAGACACTCTCTGACCTGCTGAGATCCTCCAGCATTTTGTGTGTGTTACTCCGTCCATAGACGCTGTCTGACCGTCTCAGTTCCTCCAGCATTTTTTGAGTGTTACTCTGTCCATAGACACTGTCTGACCTGCTGAGTTCCTCCAGAATTTTGTCTGTGTTACTCTGACCACAGCCACTGTCTGACCCGCTGAGATCCTCCAGCATTTTGTGTGTGTTACTCTGTCCATAGACACTATCTGACCTGCTGAGTTCCTACAGCATTTTGTGTGTATTACTCTGTCCATATACACTGTCTGACCTGCTGAGTTCCTCCAGCATTTTATGTGTGTTACTCTGACCATAGACACTCTCTGACCTGCTGAGATCCTCCAGCATTTTGTGTGTGTTACTCTGTCCATAGACACTGTCTGACCTGCTGAGTTCCTCCAGCATTTTGTGTGTGTTACTCTGTCCATAGACGCTGTCTGACCTGCTGAGTTCCTCCAGCATTTTGTGTGTGTTACTCTGTCCATAGACACTGTCTGACCTGCTGAGTTCCTCCAGCATTTTGTGTGTGTTACTATGTCCATAGACACTGTTTGACCTGCTGAGTTCCTCCAGCATTTTGTGAGTGTTATTCTGACCATAGACACTGTCTGACCTGCTGAGTTCCTCCAGCATTTTGTGTGTGTTACACCGTCCATAGGCACTGTCTGTCCTGCTGAGTTCCTCCAGCATTTTGTGTGTGTTACTCTGACCATAGACACTGTCTGCCCTGCTGAGTTCCTCCAGCATTTTGTGAGTGTTAGTCTGACCATAGACATTGTCTGACCTGCTGAGTTCCACCAGCATTTTGTGAGTGTTACTCTGACCATAGACACTGTCTGACCTGCTGAGTTCCTCCAGAATTTTGTGTGTGTTACTCTGTCCATAGACACTGACTGACCTGCTGAGTTCCTCCAGCATTTTGTCTGTGTTACTCTGACCATAGACACTGTCTGACCTGCTGAGTTCCTCCAGCATTTTCTCTGTGTTACTCTGACCATAGACACTGTCTGACCTGCTGAGTTCCTCCAGCATTTTGTGAGTGTTACTCTGACCATAGACACTGTCTGACCTGCTGAGTTCCTCCAGCATTTTGTGTGTGTTACTCTGACCATAGACAATGTCTGACCTGCTGAGTTCCTCCAGAATTTTGTGTGTGTTACTCTGACCATAGACACTGTCTGACCTGCTGAGTTCCTCCAGCATTTTGTGTGTGTTACTCTGACCACAGCCACTGTCTGACCTGCTGAGTTCCTCCAGCATTTTGTGTGTGTTACTCTGACCGTAGACTCTGTCTGACCTGCTGAGTTCCTCCAGCATTTTGTGTGTGTTACTCTGTCCGTAGACACTGTCTGACCTGCTGAGTTCCTCCAGCATTTTGTGTGTGTTACTCTGTCCGTAGACACTGTCTGACCTGCTGAGTTCCTCCAGCATTTTGTCTGTGTTACTCTGACCACAGCCACTGTCTGACCTGCTGAGATCCTCCAGCATTTTGTGTGTGTTACTCTGTCCATAGACACTATCTGACCTGCTGAGTTCCTACAGCATTTTGTGTGTATTACTCTGTCCATAGACACTGTCTGACCTGCTGAGTTCCTCCAGCAGTTTATGTGTGTTACTCTGACCATAGACACTCTCTGACCTGCTGAGTACCTGCAGCATTTTGTGTGTGTTACTCTGTCCATAGACACTGTCTGACCTGCTGAGATCCTCCAGCATTTTTTGTGTGTTACTCTGTCCATAGACACTATCTGACCTGCTGAGTTCCTACAGCATTTTGTGTGTATTACTCTGTCCATAGACACTGTCTGACCTGCTGAGTTCCTCCAGCATTTTGTGAGTGTTACTCTGACCATAGACACTGTCTGACCTGCTGAGTTCCTCCAGCATTTTGTGTGTGTTACTATGTCCATAGACACTGTTTGACCTGCTGAGTTCCACCAGCATTTTGTCTGTGTTACTCTGACCATAGACACTCTCTGACCTGCTGAGTTCCTCCAGCATTTTGTGTGTGTTACTCCGTCCATAGACGCTGTCTGACCGGCTCAGTTCCTCCAGCATTTTGTGTGTGTTACTCTGACCATAGACACTGTCTGCCCTGCTGAGTTCCTCCAGCATTTTGTGAGTGTTAGTCTGACCATAGACACTGTCTGACCTGCTGAGTTCCTCCAGCATTTTGTGAGTGTTACTCTGACCATAGACACTGTCTGACCTGCTGAGTTCCTCCAGCATTTTGTGTGTGTTACTCTGTCCATAGACACTGACTGACCTGCTGAGTTCCTCCAGCATTTTGTGTGTGTTACTCTGACCGTAGACTCTGTCTGACCTGCTGAGTTCCTCCAGCATTTTCTCTGTGTTACTCTGACCATAGACACTGTCTGACCTGCTGAGTTCCTCCAGCATTTTGTGAGTGTTACTCTGACCATAGACACTGTCTGACCTGCTGAGTTCCTCCAGCATTTTGTCTGTGTTACTCTGACCACAGCCACTGTCTGACCTGCTGAGATCCTCCAGCATTTTGTGTGTGTTACTCTGTCCATAGACACTATCTGACCTGCTGAGTTCCTACAGCATTTTGTGTGTATTACTCTGTCCATAGACACTGTCTGACCTGCTGAGTTCCTCCAGCATTTTGTGAGTGTTACTCTGACCATAGACACTGTCTGACCTGCTGAGTTCCTCCAGCATTTTGTGTGTGTTACTCTGACCATAGACACTGTCTGACCTGCTGAGTTCCTCCAGCATTTTGTCTGTGTTACTCTGACCACAGCCACTGTCTGACCTGCTGAGTTCCTCCAGCATTTTGTCTGTGTTACTCTGACCACAGCCACTGTCTGACCTGCTGAGTTCCTCCAGCATTTTGTGTGTGTTACTCTGACCGTAGACTCTGTCTGACCTGCTGAGTTCCTCCAGCATTTTGTGTGTGTTACTCAGTCCGTAGACACTGTCTGACCTGCTGAGTTCCTCCAGCATTTTGTCTGTGTTACTCTGACCACAGCCACTGTCTGACCTGCTGAGTTCCTCCAGCATTTTGTGTGTGTTACTCTGACCGTAGACTCTGTCTGACCGGCTCAGTTCCTCCAGCATTTTGTGTGTGTTACTCTGTCCATAGACACTGTCTGACCTGCTGAGTTCCTCCAGCATTTTGTCTGTGTTACTCTGTCCATAGACACTGACTGACCTGCTGAGTTCCTCCAGCATTTTGTGTGTGTTACTCTGTCCATAGACACTGACTGACCTGCTGAGTTCCTCCAGCATTTTGTCTGTGTTACTCTGACCATAGACACTGTCTGACCTGCTGAGTTCCTCCAGCATTTTCTCTGTGTTACTCTGACCATAGACACTGTCTGACCTGCTGAGTTCCTCCAGCATTTTGTGAGTGTTACTCTGACCATAGACACTGTCTGACCTGCTGAGTTCCTCCAGCATTTTGTGTGTGTTACTCTGACCATAGACACTGTCTGACCTGCTCAGTTCCTCCAGAATTTTGTGTGTGTTACTCTGACCATAGACACTGTCTGACCTGCTGAGTTCCTCCAGCATTTTGTCTGTGTTACTCTGACCACAGCCACTGTCTGACCTGCTGAGTTCCTCCAGCATTTTGTCTGTGTTACTCTGACCACAGCCACTGTCTGACCTGCTGAGTTCCTCCAGCATTTTGTGTGTGTTACTCTGTCCATAGACACTGTCTGACCTGCTGATTTTCTCCAGCATTTTGTATGTGTTACTCTGACCATATACACTGACTGACCTGCTGAGTTCCTCCAGCATTTTGTATGTGTTACTCTGACCATATACACTGACTGACCTGCTGAGTTCCTCCAGCATTTTGTGTGTGTTACTCTGTCCATAGACACTGTCTGACCTGCTGAGTTCCTCCAGCATTTTGTGTGTGTTACTCTGACCACAGCCACTGTCTGAACTGCTGAGTTCCTCCAGCATTTTGTGTGTGTTACTCTGACCACAGCCACTGTCTGACCTGCTGAGATCCTCCAGCATTTTGTGAGTGTTACTCTGACCATAGACACTGTCTGACCTGCTGAGTTCCTCCAGCATTTTGTGTGTGTTACACCGTCCATAGGCACTGTCTGTCCTGCTGAGTTCCACCAGCATTTTGTGTGTGTTACTCTGACCATAGACACTCTCTGACCTGCTGAGTTCCTCCAGCATTTTGTGTGTGTTACTCCGTCCATAGACGCTGTCTGACCGGCTCAGTTCCTCCAGCATTTTGTGTGTGTTACTCTGACCATAGACACTGTCTGCCCTGCTGAGTTCCTCCAGCATTTTGTGAGTGTTAGTCTGACCATAGACACTGTCTGACCTGCTGAGTTCCTCCAGCATTTTGTGAGTGTTACTCTGACCATAGACACTGTCTGACCTGCTGAGTTCCTCCAGCATTTTGTGTGTGTTACTCTGTCCATAGACACTGACTGACCTGCTGAGTTCCTGCAGCATTTTGTCTGTGTTACTCTGACCATAGACACTGTCTGACCTGCTGAGTTCCTCCAGCATTTTCTCTGTGTTACTCTGACCATAGACACTGTCTGACCTGCTGAGCTCCTCCAGCATTTTGTGAGTGTTACTCTGACCATAGACACTGTCTGACCTGCTGAGTTCCTCCAGCATTTTGTGTGTGTTACTCTGACCATAGACACTGTCTGACCTGCTGAGTTCCTCCAGAATTTTGTGTGTGTTACTCTGACCATAGACACTGTCTGACCTGCTGAGTTCCTCCAGCATTTTGTCTGTGTTACTCTGACCACAGCCACTGTCTGACCTGCTGAGTTCCTCCAGCATTTTGTCTGTGTTACTCTGACCACAGCCACTGTCTGACCTGCTGAGTTCCTCCAGCATTTTGTGTGTGTTACTCTGACCGTAGACTCTGTCTGACCTGCTGAGTTCCTCCAGCATTTTGTGTGTGTTACTCTGTCCGTAGACACTGTCTGACCTGCTGAGTTCCTCCAGCATTTTGTCTGTGTTACTCTGTCCACAGCCACTGTCTGACCTGCTGAGATCCTCCAGCATTTTGTGTGTGTTACTCTGTCCATAGACACTATCTGACCTGCTGAGTTCCTACAGCATTTTGTGTGTATTACTCTGTCCATAGACACTGTCTGACCTGCTGAGTTCATCCAGCATTTTGTGAGTGTTACTCTGACCATAGACACTGTCTGACCTGCTGAGTTCCTCCAGCATTTTGTGTGTGTTACTCTGACCATAGACACTGTCTGACCTGCTGAGTTCCTCCAGAATTTTGTGTGTGTTACTCTGACCGTAGACTCTGTCTGACCTGCTGAGTTCCTCCAGCATTTTGTGTGTGTTACTCAGTCCGTAGACACTGTCTGACCTGCTGAGTTCCTCCAGCATTTTGTCTGTGTTACTCTGACCACAGCCACTGTCTGACCTGCTGAGTTCCTCCATCATATTGTGTGTGTTACTCCATCCATACACACTGTCTGACCTGCTGAGTTCCTCCAGCATTTTGTGTGTGTACTCTGTCCATAGACACTGTCTGACCTGCTGAGTTCCTCCAGCATTTTGTGTGTGTTACTCAGTCCGTAGACACTGTCTGACCTGCTGAGTTCCTCCAGCATTTTCTCTGTGTTACTCTGACCATAGACACTGTCTGACCTGCTGAGTTCCTCCAGCATTTTGTGAGTGTTACTCTGACCATAGACACTGTCTGACCTGCTGAGTTCCTCCAGCATTTTGTGTGTGTTACTCTGACCATAGACACTGTCTGACCTGCTGAGTTCCTCCAGAATATTGTGTGTGTTACTCTGACCATAGACACTGTCTGACCTGCTGAGTTCCTCCAGCATTTTGTCTGTGTTTCTCTGACCACAGCCACTGTCTGACCTGCTGAGTTCCTCCAGCATTTTGTCTGTGTTACTCTGACCACAGCCACTGTCTGACCTGCTGAGTTCCTCCAGCATTTTGTGTGTGTTACTCTGTCCATAGACACTGTCTGACCTGCTGATTTTCTCCAGCATTTTGTATGTGTTACTCTGACCATATACACTGACTGACCTGCTGAGTTCCTCCAGCATTTTGTATGTGTTACTCTGACCATATACACTGACTGACCTGCTGAGTTCCTCCAGCATTTTGTGTGTGTTACTCTGTCCATAGACACTGTCTGACCTGCTGAGTTCCTCCAGCATTTTGTGTGTGTTACTCTGACCACAGCCACTGTCTGACCTGCTGAGTTCCTCCAGCATTTTGTGTGTGTTACTCTGACCACAGCCACTGTCTGACCTGCTGAGATCCTCCAGCATTTTGTGAGTGTTACTCTGACCATAGACACTGTCTGACCTGCTGAGTTCCTCCAGCATTTTGTGTGTGTTACACCGTCCATAGGCACTGTCTGTCCTGCTGAGTTCCACCAGCATTTTGTGTGTGTTACTCTGACCATAGACACTCTCTGACCTGCTGAGTTCCTCCAGCATTTTGTGTGTGTTACTCCGTCCATAGACGCTGTCTGACCGGCTCAGTTCCTCCAGCATTTTGTGTGTGTTACTCTGACCATAGACACTGTCTGCCCTGCTGAGTTCCTCCAGCATTTTGTGAGTGTTAGTCTGACCATAGACACTGTCTGACCTGCTGAGTTCCTCCATCATTTTGTGAGTGTTACTCTGACCATAGACACTGTCTGACCTGCTGAGTTCCTCCAGCATTTTGTGTGTGTTTCTCTGTCCATAGACACTGACTGACCTGCTGAGTTCCTGCAGCATTTTGTCCGTGTTACTCTGACCATAGACACTGTCTGACCTGCTGAGTTCCTCCAGCATTTTCTCTGTGTTACTCTGACCATAGACACTGTCTGACCTGCTGAGCTCCTCCAGCATTTTGTGAGTGTTACTCTGACCATAGACACTGTCTGACCTGCTGAGTTCCTCCAGCATTTTGTGTGTGTTACTCTGACCATAGACACTGTCTGACCTGCTGAGTTCCTCCAGAATTTTGTGTGTGTTACTCTGACCATAGACACTGTCTGACCTGCTGAGTTCCTCCAGCATTTTGTCTGTGTTACTCTGACCACAGCCACTGTCTGACCTGCTGAGTTCCTCCAGCATTTTGTCTGTGTTACTCTGACCACAGCCACTGTCTGACCTGCTGAGTTCCTCCAGCATTTTGTGTGTGTTACTCTGACCGTAGACTCTGTCTGACCTGCTGAGTTCCTCCAGCATTTTGTGTGTGTTACTCTGTCCGTAGACACTGTCTGACCTGCTGAGTTCCTCCAGCATTTTATGTGTGTTACTCTGTCCATAGACACTGTCTGACCTGCTGAGTTCCTCCAGCATTTTGTCTGTGTTACTCTGTCCACAGCCACTGTCTGACCTGCTGAGATCCTCCAGCATTTTGTGTGTGTTACTCTGTCCATAGACACTATCTGACCTGCTGAGTTCCTACAGCATTTTGTGTGTATTACTCTGTCCATAGACACTGTCTGACCTGCTGAGTTCCTCCAGCATTTTCTCTGTGTTACTCTGACCATAGACACTGACTGACCTGCTGAGTTCCTCCAGCATTTTGTGAGTGTTACTCTGACCATAGACACTGTCTGACCTGCTGAGTTCCTCCAGCATTTTGTGTGTGTTACTCTGACCATAGACACTGTCTGACCTGCTGAGTTCCTCCAGAATTTTGTGTGTGTTACTCTGACCATAGACACTGTCTGACCTGCTGAGTTCCTCCAGCATTTTGTCTGTGTTACTCTGACCACAGCCACTGTCTGACCTGCTGAGTTCCTCCAGCATTTTGTCTGTGTTACTCTGACCACAGCCACTGTCTGACCTGCTGAGTTCCTCCAGCATTTTGTGTGTGTTACTCTGTCCATAGACACTGTCTGACCTGCTGATTTTCTCCAGCATTTTGTATGTGTTACTCTGACCATATACAATGACTGACCTGCTGAGTTCCTCCAGCATTTTGTATGTGTTACTCTGACCATATACACTGACTGACCTGCTGAGTTCCTCCAGCATTTTGTGTGTGTTACTCTGTCCATAGACACTGTCTGACCTGCTGAGTTCCTCCAGCATTTTGTGTGTGTTACTCTGACCACAGCCACTGTCTGACCTGCTGAGTTCCTCCAGCATTTTGTGTGTGTTACTCTGACCACAGCCACTGTCTGACCTGCTGAGATCCTCCAGCATTTTGTGAGTGTTACTCTGACCATAGACACTGTCTGACCTGCTGAGTTCCTCCAGCATTTTGTGTGTGTTACACCGTCCATAGGCACTGTCTGTCCTGCTGAGTTCCACCAGCATTTTGTGTGTGTTACTCTGACCATAGACACTCTCTGACCTGCTGAGTTCCTCCAGCATTTTGTGTGTGTTACTCCGTCCATAGACGCTGTCTGACCGGCTCAGTTCCTCCAGCATTTTGTGTGTGTTACTCTGACCATAGACACTGTCTGCCCTGCTGAGTTCCTCCAGCATTTTGTGAGTGTTAGTCTGACCATAGACACTGTCTGACCTGCTGAGTTCCTCCAGCATTTTGTGAGTGTTACTCTGACCATAGACACTGTCTGACCTGCTGAGTTCCTCCAGCATTTTGTGTGTGTTACTCTGTCCATAGACACTGACTGACCTGCTGAGTTCCTGCAGCATTTTGTCTGTGTTACTCTGACCATAGACACTGTCTGACCTGCTGAGTTCCTCCAGCATTTTCTCTGTGTTACTCTGACCATAGACACTGTCTGACCTGCTGAGCTCCTCCAGCATTTTGTGAGTGTTACTCTGACCATAGACACTGTCTGACCTGCTGAGTTCCTCCAGCATTTTGTCTGTGTTACTCTGACCACAGCCACTGTCTGACCTGCTGAGTTCCTCCAGCATTTTGTGTGTGTTACTCTGACCGTAGACTCTGTCTGACCTGCTGAGTTCCTCCAGCATTTTGTGTGTGTTACTCTGTCCGTAGACACTGTCTGACCTGCTGAGTTCCTCCAGCATTTTGTGTGTGTTACTCTGTCCATAGACACTGTCTGACCTGCTGAGTTCCTCCAGCATTTTGTCTGTGTTACTCTGTCCACAGCCACTGTCTGACCTGCTGAGATCCTCCAGCATTTTGTGTGTGTTACTCTGTCCATAGACACTATCTGACCTGCTGAGTTCCTACAGCATTTTGTGTGTATTACTCTGTCCATAGACACTGTCTGACCTGCTGAGTTCCTCCAGCATTTTCTCTGTGTTACTCTGACCATAGACACTGTCTGACCTGCTGAGTTCCTCCAGCATTTTGTGAGTGTTACTCTGACCATAGACACTGTCTGACCTGCTGAGTTCCTCCAGCATTTTGTGTGTGTTACTCTGACCATAGACACTGTCTGACCTGCTGAGTTCCTCCAGAATTTTGTGTGTGTTACTCTGACCATAGACACTGTCTGACCTGCTGAGTTCCTCCAGCATTTTGTCTGTGTTACTCTGACCACAGCCACTGTCTGACCTGCTGAGTTCCTCCAGCATTTTGTCTGTGTTACTCTGACCACAGCCACTGTCTGACCTGCTGAGTTCCTCCAGCATTTTGTGTGTGTTACTCTGTCCATAGACACTGTCTGACCTGCTGATTTTCTCCAGCATTTTGTATGTGTTACTCTGACCATATACAATGACTGACCTGCTGAGTTCCTCCAGCATTTTGTATGTGTTACTCTGACCATATACACTGACTGACCTGCTGAGTTCCTCCAGCATTTTGTGTGTGTTACTCTGTCCATAGACACTGTCTGACCTGCTGAGTTCCTCCAGCATTTTGTGTGTGTTACTCTGACCACAGCCACTGTCTGACCTGCTGAGTTCCTCCAGCATTTTGTGTGTGTTACTCTGACCACAGCCACTGTCTGACCTGCTGAGATCCTCCAGCATTTTGTGAGTGTTACTCTGACCATAGACACTGTCTGACCTGCTGAGTTCCTCCAGCATTTTGTGTGTGTTACACCGTCCATAGGCACTGTCTGTCCTGCTGAGTTCCACCAGCATTTTGTGTGTGTTACTCTGACCATAGACACTCTCTGACCTGCTGAGTTCCTCCAGCATTTTGTGTGTGTTACTCCGTCCATAGACGCTGTCTGACCGGCTCAGTTCCTCCAGCATTTTGTGTGTGTTACTCTGACCATAGACACTGTCTGCCCTGCTGAGTTCCTCCAGCATTTTGTGAGTGTTAGTCTGACCATAGACACTGTCTGACCTGCTGAGTTCCTCCAGCATTTTGTGAGTGTTACTCTGACCATAGACACTGTCTGACCTGCTGAGTTCCTCCAGCATTTTGTGTGTGTTACTCTGTCCATAGACACTGACTGACCTGCTGAGTTCCTGCAGCATTTTGTCTGTGTTACTCTGACCATAGACACTGTCTGACCTGCTGAGTTCCTCCAGCATTTTCTCTGTGTTACTCTGACCATAGACACTGTCTGACCTGCTGAGCTCCTCCAGCATTTTGTGAGTGTTACTCTGACCATAGACACTGTCTGACCTGCTGAGTTCCTCCAGCATTTTGTGTGTGTTACTCTGACCATAGACACTGTCTGACCTGCTGAGTTCCTCCAGAATTTTGTGTGTGTTACTCTGACCATAGACACTGTCTGACCTGCTGAGTTCCTCCAGCATTTTGTCTGTGTTACTCTGACCACAGCCACTGTCTGACCTGCTGAGTTCCTCCAGCATTTTGTCTGTGTTACTCTGACCACAGCCACTGTCTGACCTGCTGAGTTCCTCCAGCATTTTGTCTGTGTTACTCTGACCACAGCCACTGTCTGACCTGCTGAGTTCCTGCAGCATTTTGTCTGTGTTACTCTGACCACAGCCACTGTCTGACCTGCTGAGTTCCTCCAGCATTTTGTGTGTGTTACTCTGACCGTAGACTCTGTCTGACCTGCTGAGTTCCTCCAGCATTTTGTGTGTGTTACTCTGTCCGTAGACACTGTCTGACCTGCTGAGTTCCTCCAGCATTTTGTCTTGTGTTACTCTGACCACAGCCACTGTCTGACCTGCTGAGTTCCTCCAGCATTTTGTGTGTGTTACTCTGACCGTAGACTCTGTCTGACCGGCTCAGTTCCTCCAGCATTTTGTGTGTGTTACTCTGTCCATAGACACTGTCTGACCTGCTGAGTTCCTCCAGCATTTTGCGTCTGTGTTACTCTGTCCATAGACACTGACTGACCTGCTGAGTTCCTCCAGCATTTTGTGTGTGTTACTCTGTCCATAGACACTGTCTGACCTGCTGAGTTCCTCCAGCATTTTGTCTGTGTTACTCTGACCACAGCCACTGTCTGACCTGCTGAGTTCCTCCAGCATTTTGTGTGTGTTACTCTGACCGTAGACTCTGTCTGACCTGCTGAGTTCCTCCAGCATTTTGTGTGTGTTACTCTGTCCATAGACACTGTCTGACCTGCTGAGTTCCTCCAGCATTTTGTCTGTGTTACTCTGTCCATAGACACTGACTGACCTGCTGAGTTCCTCCAGCATTTTGTGTGTGTTACTCTGACCATAGACACTGTCTGACCTGCTGAGTTCCTCCAGCATTTTGTCTGTGTTACTCTGACCATAGACACTGTCTGACCTGCTGAGTTCCTCCAGCATTTTGTCTGTGTTACTCTGACCATAGACAATGTCTGACCTGCTGAGTTCCTGCAGCATTTTGTGTGTGTTACTCTGTCCATAGACACTGTCTGACCTGCTGAGTTCCTCCAGCATTTTGTGTGTGTTACTCTGACCATAGACACTGTCTGACCTGCTGAGTTCCTCCAGAATTTTGTATGTGTTACCCTATCCATAGACACTGTATGACCTGCTGAGTTCCTCCAGCATTTTGTGTGTGTTACTCTGTCCATAGACACTGTCTGACCTGCTGAGTTCCACCAGCATTTTCTCTGTGTTATACTGACCACAGCCACTGTCTGACCTGCTGAGTTCCTCCAGCATTTTGTCTGTGTTACTCTGACCATAGACACTGTCTGACCTGCTGAGTTCCTCCAGCATTTTGTGTGTGTTACTCTGACCGTAGACACTGTCTGACCTGCTGAGTTCCTCCAGCATTTTGTGTGTGTTACTCTGTCCGTAGACACTGTCTGACCTGCTGAGTTCCTCCAGCATTTTGTGTGTGTTCCTCTGTCCGTAGACACTGTCTGACCTGCTGAGTTTCTCCAGCATTTTGTATGTGTTACTCTGACCATAGACACTGTCTGACCTGCCTGAGTTCTCCAGCATTTTATGTGTGTTACTCTGTCCGTAGACACTGTCTGACCTGCTGAGTTCCTCCAGCATTTTGTGTGTGTTACTCTGTCCGTAGACACTGTCTGACCTGCTGAGTTTCTCCAGCATTTTGTATGTGTTACTCTGACCATAGACACTGTCTGACCTGCTGAGTTCCTCCAGCATTTTATGTGTGTTACTCTCGGTCCATAGACACTGTCTGACCTGCTAAGTTCCTCCAGCATTTTGTGTGTGTTACTCTGACCATAGACAGTGTCTGACCTGCTGAGTTCCTCCAGCATTTTGTGAGTGTTACTCTGACCATAGACACTGTCTGACCTGCTGAGTTCCTCCAGCATTTTGTCTGTGTTACTCTGACCACAGCCACTGTCTGACCTGCTGAGTTCCTCCAGCATTTTGTCTGTGTTACTCTGACCACAGCCACTGTCTGACCTACTGAGTTCCTCCAGCATTTTGTGTGTGTTACTCTGACCGTAGACTCTGTCTGACCTGCTGAGTTCCTCCAGCATTTTGTGTGTGTTACTCTGTCCGTAGACACTGTCTGACCAGCTGAGTTCCTCCAGCATTTTTGTCTGTGTTACTCTGACCACAGCCACTGTCTGACCTGCTGAGTTCCTCCAGCATTTTGTGTGTGTTACTCTGACCGTAGACTCTGTCTGAGCCTGCTGAGTTCCTCCAGCATTTTGTGTGTGTTACTCTGTCCATAGACACTGTCTGACCTGCTGAGTTCCTCCAGCATTTTGTCTGTGTTACTCTGTCCATAGACACTGACTGACCTGCTGAGTTCCTCCAGCATTTTTGTGTGTGTTACTCTGACCATAGACACTGTCTGACCTGCTGATTCCTACAGCATTTTGTCTGTGTTACTCTGACCATAGACACTGTCTGACCTGCTGAGTTCCTCCAGCATTTTGTCTGTGTTACTCTGACCATAGACAATGTCTGACTCTGCTGAGTTCCTGCAGTATTTTGTGTGTGTTACTCTGTCCATAGACACTGTCTGACCTGCTGAGTTCCTCCAGCATTTTGTGTGTGTTACTCTGACCATAGACACTGTCTGACCTGCTGAGTTCCTCCAGAATTTTGTCTGTGTTACCCTATCCATAGACACTGTATGACCTGCTGAGTTCCTCCAGCATTTTGTGTGTGTTACTCTGTCCATAGACACTGTCTGACCTGCTGAGTTCCTCCAGCATTTTTCTCTGTGTTATACTGACCACAGCCACTGTCTGACCTGCTGAGTTCCTCCAGCATTTTGTGTGTGTTACTCTGTCCATAGACACTGTCTGACCTGCTGAGTTCCTCCAGCATTTTGTCTGTGTTACTCTGTCCACAGCCACTGTCTGACCTGCTGAGATCCTCCAGCATTTTGTGTGTGTTACTCTGTCCATAGACACTATCTGACCTGCTGAGTTCCTACAGCATTTTGTGTGTATTACTCTGTCCATAGACACTGTCTGACCTGCTGAGTTCCTCCAGCATTTTCTCTGTGTTACTCTGACCATAGACACTGTCTGACCTGCTGAGTTCCTCCAGCATTTTGTGAGTGTTACTCTGACCATAGACACTGTCTGACCTGCTGAGTTCCTCCAGCATTTTGTGTGTGTTACTCTGACCATAGACACTGTCTGACCTGCTGAGTTCCTCCAGAATTTTGTGTGTGTTACTCTGACCATAGACACTGTCTGACCTGCTGAGTTCCTCCAGCATTTTGTCTGTGTTACTCTGACCACAGCCACTGTCTGACCTGCTGAGTTCCTCCAGCATTTTGTCTGTGTTACTCTGACCACAGCCACTGTCTGACCTGCTGAGTTCCTCCAGCATTTTGTGTGTGTTACTCTGTCCATAGACACTGTCTGACCTGCTGATTTTCTCCAGCATTTTGTATGTGTTACTCTGACCATATACAATGACTGACCTGCTGAGTTCCTCCAGCATTTTGTATGTGTTACTCTGACCATATACACTGACTGACCTGCTGAGTTCCTCCAGCATTTGTGTGTGTTACTCTGTCCATAGACACTGTCTGACCTGCTGAGTTCCTCCAGCATTTGTGTGTGTTACTCTGACCACAGCCACTGTCTGACCTGCTGAGTTCCTCCAGCATTTTGTGTGTGTTACTCTGACCACAGCCACTGTCTGACCTGCTGAGATCCTCCAGCATTTTGTGAGTGTTACTCTGACCATAGACACTGTCTGACCTGCTGAGTTCCTCCAGCATTTTGTGTGTGTTACACCGTCCATAGGCACTGTCTGTCCTGCTGAGTTCCACCAGCATTTTGTGTGTGGTACTCTGACCATAGACACTCTCTGACCTGCTGAGTTCCTCCAGCATTTTGTGTGTGTTACTCCGTCCATAGACGCTGTCTGACCGGCTCAGTTCCTCCAGCATTTGTGTGTGTGTTACTCTGACCATAGACACTGTCTGCCCTGCTGAGTTCCTCCAGCATTTTGTGAGTGTTAGTCTGACCATAGACACTGTCTGACCTGCTGAGTTCCTCCAGCATTTTGTGAGTGTTACTCTGACCATAGACACTGTCTGACCTGCTGAGTTCCTCCAGCATTTTGTGTGTGTTACTCTGTCCATAGACACTGACTGACCTGCTGAGTTCCTGCAGCATTTTGTCTGTGTTACTCTGACCATAGACACTGTCTGACCCTGCTGAGTTCCCTCAGCATTTCTCTGTGTTACTCTGACCATAGACACTGGTCTGACCTGCTGAGCTCCTCCAGCATTTTGTGAGTGTTACTCTGACCATAGACACTGTCTGACCTGCTGAGTTCCTCCAGAATTTTGTGTGTGTTACTTCTGACCATAGACACTGTCTGACCTGCTGAGTTCCTCCAGCATTTTGTCTGTGTTACTCTGACCACAGCCACTGTCTGACCTGCTGAGTTCCTCCAGCATTTTGTCTGTGTTTACTCTGACCACAGCCACTGTCTGACCTGCTGAGTTCCTCCAGCATTTTGTCTGTGTTACTCTGACCACAGCCACTGTCTGACCTGCTGAGTTCCTCCAGCATTTTGTCTGTGTTACTCTGACCACAGCCACTGTCTGACCTGCTGAGTTCCTCCAGCATTTTGTGTGTGTTACTCTGACCGTAGACTCTGTCTGACCTGCTGAGTTCCTCCAGCATTTTGTGTGTGTTACTCTGTCCGTAGACACTGTCTGACCTGCTGAGTTCCTCCAGCATTTTGTCTGTGTTACTCTGACCACAGCCACTGTCTGACCTGCTGAGTTCCTCCAGCATTTTGTGTGTGTTACTCTGACCGTAGACTCTGTCTGACCGGCTCAGTTCCTCCAGCATTTTGTGTGTGTTACTCTGTCCATAGACACTGTCTGACCTGCTGAGTTCCTCCAGCATTTTGTCTGTGTTACTCTGTCCATAGACACTGACTGACCTGCTGAGATTCCTCCAGCATTTTGTGTGTGTTACTCCGTCCATAGACACTGACTGACCTGCTGAGTTCCTCCAGCATTTTGTCTGTGTTACTTCTGACCATAGACACTGTCTGACCTGCTGAGTTCCTCCAGCCATTTTCTCTGTGTTACTCTGACCATAGACACTGTCTGACCTGCTGAGTTCCTCCAGCATTTTGTGAGTGTTACTCTGACCATAGACAATGTCTGACCTGCTGTGTCCCTCCAGCATTTTGTGTGTGTTACTCTGACCATAGACACTGTCTGACCTGCTGAGTTCCTCCAGAATTTTGGTGTGTTACTCTGACCATAGACACTGTCTGACCTGCTGAGTTCCTCCAGCATTTTGTCTGTGTTACTCTGACCACAGCCACTGTCTGACCTGCTGAGTTCCTCCAGCATTTTGTGTGTGTTACTCTGACCGTAGACTCTGTCTGACCTGCTGAGTTCCTCCAGCATTTTGTGTGTGTTACTCTGTCCATAGACACTGTCTGACCTGCTGAGTTCCTCCAGCATTTTGTCTGTGTTAC